>NW_009619285.1:0-7025 GCF_000690535.1 Cariama cristata | reverse complement strand
AGCGGCCGGGCAGAGAAGTACCTGGGGGTGTTGGTCGACAGCCGGCTGAACATGAGCCAGCAGTGTGCCCAGGTGGCCAAGAAGGCCAACAGCATCCCAGCCTGTATCAGAAACAGTGTGCCCAGCAGGACCAGGGCAGGGATCATCCCTTTGTACTCTGCGCTGATGAGGCCTCACCTTGAATACTGTGTTCAGTTTTGGGCCCCTCACTACAAGAAGGACATTGAGCTGCTGGAGCGTGTTCAGAGAAGGGCAACAAAGTTGGTGAAGGGCCTGGAGAACAAGTCTTATGAGGAGCGACTGAGGGAGCTAGGGTTGTTTATTCTGGAGAAGAGGAGGCTGAGAGGAGATCTTATCGCCCTCTACAATGACCTGAAAGGAGGTTGTAGTGAAGTGGGGGTTGGTCTCTTCTCCCCAGAACCTAGCGATAGGACAAGAGGAAATGGTGTCAAGTTGCGCCAAGGGAGGTTCAGGTTGGATATTAGGAAGAACTTCTTCACTGTAAGAGTCATTAGGCATTGGAACGGGCTCCCGGTGAGGTCGTGTACTCACCATCCCTGGAGGTGTTCAAAAAACGTTTAGATGTATTTTAAGACATGGTTTAGTGCATTTAGCGGGCATGGTGGCTTTGGGTATACAGTTGGATTTGATGATCTTTGAGATCTCTTCCAACGATAATGAATCTATGATTCTAGCATTTCAGCCTATGGTTATGCAGAAAGCAGAAGTTGTCAGATGCTCCCAGGAGCTCTGTAGCCATTTCAAAGCATTTCTACATGTCTGTGAATTTTCGACAAAAGGTAAAAACTCTGGGATGTTACTGGGCAAACATTCTTGAACAGAAGAAGGACAGATAGAAAAAACTACATCAGTCTCTGGGACAGCCCTGAGTAAAACAACTGGTGAATAACTTCAAGGTTTTGTAGTCTTCACAAAAGTACGTACTCTGGTAAAAGGTCTTGTTTAAGAAGACTTTCACCGAATTCACAAAGTGTGCCACTGTTCATGCCACTTTGTTGCTGCAGTTTCAACTGGGATGACTCATTGGTCATTTTGGACAAAGGTAATTACACACCTTATAAAAGAGTTAAGAGTTAGGAATCCATTATCAAGTTCTCTATTGATTCTCATTCTGTTAATTATACTATTAACTAAAGTTAAAATTATAAACCAAATGAGTATCATTTTTTGCTTTAGGAGTTAAAAGTCAAGCACAGAATTCTGATATCTAGAGGTGATTATGTCTTTCCACTAGCTGTAGTAAAAGCCAGAGGGCAAGTCTGTTGATACAAGGTGGCAAGTTCAACAAAAGCAAGTGTAGGGTCCTGCACGTAGTGAGGAATAAGCCCCATGCACCAGTAAGTACAGGCTGGGGGTTGACCTCCTGGAGAGAAGCTCGGCAGAGAAGGACCTGGGAGTCCTGGGGGACAAGCATTGAGCCAGCAATGTGCCCTTGTGGCCAAGAAGGCCAACGGTATCTTGGGGTGCATCAGGAAGAGTGCGACCAGCAGGTTGAGGGATGTTCTCCTCCACCTCGACTCTGCCCTGGTGAGGCCACATCTGGAGTAATGTGTCCAGTTCTGGGCTCCGCAGTTCAAGAAAGACAAGGAACAACTGGAGAGAGTCCAGTGGAGGGCAATAATGATGATAAGGGGTCTGGAGCATCTGTGTTATGAGGAAAGACTGAAGGAACTGGGTCTGTTCATCCTGGAGAAGAGAACGCTGAGAGGAGATCTGATCAATACTTATAAATAACTTAAGGATGGATGTCAAGAGGATGGCGTCAGATTCTTTGCAGTGGTACCCAGTGACAGGTTAAGGGGCAACGTGCACAAACTGAAACTCAGACAGTTCTATCTGAATGTGAGGAAGAGCTTGTATGCTTTGAGGGTTGCAGAGCAGTGGAACAGGCTGCCCAGAGAGGCTGTGGAGTCTCCTTCTGCAGAGATATTAAAAACCCACCTGTACATGATCCTGTGCAACCTGCTTTAGGTGACCCTGCTTTAGCAGAGGGGGTTGAACTAGATGATCTCCAGAGGTCTCTTCCAGCGTGGACCATTCTGTGACTTTGTGACTCTGTGATAATTTAGATAGCTCAGTTTTAGCTGCCAAAAGTCAGATGGAGGGAATTGTTATTCAGCTGTGAGTAGAGTCTACTGGGAAAAGAGCATGTAATACCTTGCAGGGTCACTCTCATAAGTCCTGAGAAGGGATATGAAGCCAAGGAAGTCAGATTTCTTCACTCCAAGCCATTTTTACTGCTCCCCAGTGGGAAAAGAAATAGCCTCTGTATGTCGCTGAAGAGCTAGAGGCTAAATTTTTTTTTTTTTTTCACCCTCCAGTTAAGGCACAAATAAAATATCCAGGATAACTCCTCTGGTTCTGTTATCAGTGGAAAATTTCAATAACTGGTACACTGTGTGGTGAAACATGAATTTGCCACAGGGAAAAGTTGCTGATCACTAACCAGCTACAGCTGTCACTCAACAAATATCTTCTAGAAGGATCCCAGTGAACTATAAGCATGGAATAATCTTACAGTTTTGATTCTGTTAGGTCATTTTTCCCCCCTTAAATTTCACTGAAGACTCAAATCTGAAATATATTCTTCCCCCTCAAACAAAAGATAACCAGAGCAGATGTATTAAGAGCAAGAGGGATGGTATTCTCAAAAGTTAACACTGCATCTTCACTGACTGAACTGTGCATATATATGGCGATGTTTCGCAGCCTGAATACTTGCGATGATGACATAGGTCCTGGTTTTTGGACACATCACAGAAAAAGTGTAATTCCAAACTGCGGGTTCCTGCTTTTCACCAAATAAAATTACATTGGTTTTGAGCCAGACATTCCTCATTGACCTTTGAATGAAGCCAGCTTCAGTAGCCATGTTTAGACAAACAATTCTGGCTCCAGATTCAGAAGTAAAAGTAGCAATAAAAAGATCCACCTAAAGGATCCTATCTGGGTTCAGGCAGGATCTAAATATCAGGAAGCATCACAAAATAGATGTCTTGTGGCAAAAAAAGACTACTTAAGGCCACAAGACTCAAACAAGAAAAGACAGCTATAGGTCTTTTAGGATCCCAGCAAAAGCTAAAGACTACTGCACACCAAAGTTTCACCTGAGAGACAGTTTTTGCTGTTAGTAGACTTTTGCTATGCAAGTGCACGAAAACAGTGCGTGGCAAATACTTTGGGAGGGGGATGATGATGCAACATGAGACTGTGACTCATAGGAAAACTATTTTTTCCCCTGATTGGAGGATGTCTATTTGCCATTTGTGGTTTGATCTTAATTTATTGTGATAGCTAAAGTGGTGATAACAGAAAAATATTTTGGCTTGTTAGCTAACTAATGAACAGTACAATCCAGTATAAAGCTGGTTCATTGTACTTTTAGAAAAAACAAGACTCTCTCTCTGCACCCCTCTTCTCTTCCCCCTCCTTCCCTTCCTTCCTTCTTTCTTTCCTTGATAATTTAATGAGCAATAATGTAAGTGATTAACTCAAGTATTCTTCAATGTATGGATGGTGATGTGAAAAAAAGTATGAGCCAGGGGAATTTTTACTATCAGGTTAGTTTCTCTGGAAAAATGGGGATTCTTGGATTCAAAAGCATATTTATTCATTTAACAAAATCATCAGTATGTTCTTCTTTGCTGGGAGTCTTCAAATACCATCAGTGGACCCTCCCGTCTAGGTTCCTATTAGTGTTACTCAATAACAATGAAAGAAAACTTTCGCTTCCTTCAGATTTTTAGAAGTGAAATACAGCCCACAGATTTTATCCTTCTGCTGTATTGTCATTGGATGAAACTCACTGATAGCATGAGGATTTGGGACTATGGCTGTCCTCCAGAGAGACACTGAGTTGAGAGAAGATGGTGGCATATCTGATATGTAACCTCAAGCCTCATCATTTTCCTGATTCAATTTCGGAATTGATCAATCATACCTAAGTAACTCAGGAATGGGAGGAACAGATTGGAAGAGAGTTTGCATACTGCTTTTTTAGAGCTAGATGGCTTGTATACTACTCTGTCGGAACTAGTTGTCTAACACATGATATAGGTGTCCAGGTGCCTTTATGAGTCAGGGTCTCAACTGAGTACTGAAGTATTTGTGCTACAAAACAAAGAGTACTGAGTTCTACTGCAGCTGTTTGCATGGATTTCTATGACAATCCCAAATTTGTTACACCATTTCTAAAATTTAATGATTGCACCTGGAAAAGCATGCTCAAGGAACTTATCTAGGGCATCATCCTCTTAAAAGTTAACTTTACTGTCCAATGAATGAAATACTGAACAGCAGGTATATTATTTTTAAAAGGGATATAAAACAATAGCGAAGCACTGCCTGATTATATTACAATATCTATCTTCTCATGTATCAGCAAAAACCAGCACTGAAGTATACCTAATTATCATATTTACAGTGGTACAGGTAGTAAAACAGTTATGTTTTGCATTGCTCAGGATGTTCAGGGCTGAAATAGATAAACTATGTGGGAGATTAGTAATAGGTAATTATTCTCTACTTACATATTCAGCTTCATATTTCTAAATTAAGGTAAGTGGAAAAAGCTTATAAAATATTCAGGGCTCTTTTATCTTTCCTCCTCCCTCTTATTAGAAACTGTGCATGAATTTGCATAGAATAAACTGAGCCCATAAATCATAGCAGAAACTGCAAGAATGCTCTTTGTAAGTTATAATTTAAGGTTAACTGTAGCACATTTTGCTTACTGTATTATTAATGGCTTTAGTTCACTCATGACAAGATTACATATTAAAAATTGTTGGTAGACAAAACTCCAGTTCATAATCGATTTGCTTCCTAACCTTAGAAAGCCACTCACGGTGTTTTCATATTGCAAAGAAGAGACTATCAGGAAGTGAGTTTGTCAGGCAGTATGTTAGATTGGCCCTGTTCTTCAGTAGCTCTGATGCATCTAGTCAAGAGGTTTAGGTGCACAAAGCTTGAACTGTGTCCACATGTCACATGGCAAGCTTTCAAATGACCTATTCTATTCTGTGGTCTGGAAATTATGGCTATACCCACAAGGCAAACTGTCAGCTGAAACACCTGGAGAACTTCAGAACAGAAACTAATACCTGCAGAGTACCTGCATGATTCTCTGCCTTGGCTAATGTGAAGCACTGAACAATAACATGGCTATAGTGAATTAGTATCCTTGTATGACTCTAACTGTGTTATACATTTGCAGACAGTCAATGTTTAAAGGGAATCCAAATTCGCGGAGCACCAAGACTCCCACAGGAGGCTGGGACTCCTTTCCAGGCTGCTACAGCCAAGCTGCTGCCATCCCCAGACCCTCTTTAGTCAGGGAGAAGGCTGAGCATGCATGTGATCAAACACAAACTGATCAACACAAACACAAGGAGAGTACCCTTACAGGCACCCCATATACGCAAACAGCATGCACACAAACATGAATAATAGAAATATCTTGATCCCGTTCATGCTTGCTGGCTAATCAAGTTCAATGTTTTCTATCAGAGTTTGCACCCATGCCCACTCAAACACAAAGAGATCTCTGCCATTGCTGTGGGACAGACCTGTGGTGCCACCAGTAGCTGACTCTGAGACCCATGGTCTCTCTGGTAGCTGGCTCCCAGACTACTACTACTTGAGCTACTCCACTCTGAAATACACTACCCTCACACACAGAGTACAGTGAACACTCTCCCTGGGGAAAACAGGTAGGAGCAGAGTTGGACAAGAGCAGACTGGCTCTTACAGCAGACCGGCTATCAGGCAGAGGGACTGCTAGGCAAGAGCACGCTGATCTGTACTTTCTCACAATAAGTTTTGTGCAACATCACAAGCCTTTTCAAATATCACACAACATTGCCCTTTCTCCTGAAGCTCTGCAGAATCTTGTTTCCCCCTTCATATCAGTTGCTGATGGTTCTGGCTTAACTTCCTCAGGTCTTCCAGCGTTCCCTTCAACAGTTCATCAGTTAACCACTGACCTGAGAGTTGTGGTTCCTGGTAGTGCCTCCTATAACTCCTCTTTGTCAGGATTTGCCTATCTGCGTGTTTAGTGTGCTACTTCTGTTTCTTGTCCTAATCTTCTGTGCTGAACTGGCATTAACCAGATATTCTCAGAAACCATGTACATTTATATTCCATATATTCTCACCCTATGTTCTGTTCTGCTAAGGGAAATCACTGGTACCTAGGCAATAATCAGTTCACTCCAGTATTCACTACTATTCTACCATCAAATGTCCTGCTGGAATTCAGGAGCTGTTGGGTTCAACAGTTCTTATGCTTGAATTTTAATAACTGTTAGATGTTTGCTAGACTTGGACCAACAGAGGCACATACATCTAAGTTTGAAACCCACATAACTGCATGATTTTCCTTTCTGCATATTGGAGAATCATGTTAAAAGAATTCTGTAACATTAATTTCGTAGTTTAGTACATCATCATAGATTCTTCTTGGCTTTCCTTAGCTGGTTACTTTGCTTACAACTGATGATTCTAAAGATCTTGGATTTGACTTTGAGGGAGTCAAAGGGGTAATTTCTAATGTCCAAGTCCAAGTCCTAGCACATGATCTTCCAAGGTCCACCATGGAATAGCAGGCTACCAGTTAGAATAAAAGAAAAAATCCAATGAACACAGACAAAGAGTTTACTACGTATAATCCTGTTATTCTTACTTAGCACTAGCTTCCAACTTTCGTTGCCAGCAAGGATGAGGAAAAGGCAGAGTTACTTAATGCCGCCTTTGCCTCAGTCTTCAATAGCCAGACCAGTTACCCTCGAGGCAGCCAACCCTCTGAGCTGGATGATAGGGGTGGGGAACAAAAAAATCTCCCCGTTATCCAGGAGGAAGTAGTTTGTGAACTGCTGCTCCACCTAGACATGAACAAGTCTATGGCGCTGAATGGGATTCACTCGAGGATACTGAAAGAGCTGGCGGGCGTGCTGGCCAATCCATTCTGCATCATCTGCCAGCATTCCTGGCTAACTGGGGAGGTCC
>NW_009619284.1:0-13059 GCF_000690535.1 Cariama cristata | reverse complement strand
GTCCTTCTCTTCAGGGCTGCTCTCAAGCCTTTCTCCACCCAGCCTCTATTTGTGTCTGGGATTGCCCCGACCTATGTGCAGGACCTTGCACTTGGCCCTGTTGAACTTCATGAGGTTCACACAGGCCCCCCTCTCAAGCCTGTCCAGGTCCTTCTGGATGACATCTCTTCCCTCCACTGTGTTGACTGCACCACACAGCTTGGTGTTGTCAGCAAACTTGCTGAGGGTGCACTCCATCCCACTGCCCATGTCGCTGACAAAGATGTTACATAACACCAGTCCTGACATCACCCTGAGGAACGCCACTCGTCATTGATCTCCACTTGGACATCGAGCTGTTGACTGCAACACTTTGAGTGCAACCACCCAGCCAATCCTTATCCACCAAGTGGTCTGTCCCTCAAATCCACATCTCTCCAATTTAGAGACAAGGTTGTTGTGTGGGACGTTGTTAAATTCTTTGCACAAGTCCAAGTAGATGACATCAGTTGCTCTTCCCTTATCCACCAATGCTGTAACCCTGTCGTAGAAGGCGACCAAACTTATCAGGCATGATCTGCCCTTAGTGAAGCCATGGTAGCTGTCACCCATCACCTCCTTATTTTCCATGTGCCTTAGCATCGTTTCCAGAAGGATCTGCTCCATCATCTTGCCAGGCACAGAGATGAGACTGACTGGCCTGTAGTTCCCTGGATCTTCCTTTTTTCCTGTTTCTACTGTTTCTACAGCAGAAGTCAGTGAAAGGCAGTACTTTACGATTTTTGATATTCAATTCATGACAATCATTAGCTACAGCTGGGACCTACTGAATGGATCTGACCATGTTACTGTTTTTTTTGTCAATACTTTATCTAAGTTGTTGGAAACTTCTCAGAAAGGAAAAGAGGACAGCTGAAAACTAAAAGACTAAATTTGCTTCACATGAGCAATAATTTTAAAATTACCTTTAACTGATTAGGTGGGCATCCCAGAGAAATGACCTATGGATCTGGGGACATATTTAGTTTCAGTATGTCCTATTTTCAGCTGAGATATTATTAATTTTCTTCCTAGTAACTGGTACAGTGCTGTGTTTTGTATTGAATATGAATATAATGTTGATCACACACTGATGTTTTAGTTGTTGCTAAGTACTGCTTACTCTAAGTCAAGGACTTTTCGGTTTCCCATGCTCTGCCAGCGTGGAGGTCCACAAGAAGCTGAGGGGGCACAGCCAGGACAGCTGACCCAAAGGGATGTTCCATACCATAGAACGTCATGCTCAGTATATGGGGGAGTTGGCCAGTGGGGGCTGGTCGCTGCTTGGGGACCGGCTGGGCGTTGGTCAGTGAGTGGTGAGGAACTGTGTTATCTATCATTTGTTCTTCTTGGGTTTTATTCCTCTCTCTCCCTCAATATCTCCCTTTTATTATTATTGATCATTATTAATACTTATTATTATTATTACTAATTTTATTTCAACTATTAAACTGTTCTTATCTCAACCCACGGCTTTTACCTTTTTCTGATTCTCCTCCCCATCCCACTGTGGGGACAGGGAGAAGTGAGTGAGTGGCTGCTTGGTACTTCGTTGCTGACTGGGGTTAAACCACGACACAGTATCACTGAATCCCTAGCATGAATATTAGTTGATCATTATTGCTTTTAATTTTTATAAAATGAGTAGTTCCCATAGTAAAAGTTTTATTCAAAAGGTACAAAAATATGCCTGGTGGAAAACCATTTATTATATCCAGAATGAATGATAGTGCATTACAGATACTAATTTGTATATTCTCTCTCCTTTTTTTTCTTTTGGTGTAAAGAACTATTATATTTTTTGACAGTCACAACAAAAGAACAAGTGACAATATTTGAAGTGTTATAATTATTCAAGACTTAGGAGGAAGAAAGCTCTCTTTCTCTCTCCACGTTCGCAGGGCCTCCAAAGCATGCACCGTTAAATGATCAAGCATTCCAGTCATATTTAGGGAACAATTTAATGTGTGCTAAAGTCAATGGGAATCTTTCCACTACTCTTTGCATTAGCTTGTTAGATCATAGAGTTTTTAGGTTAGGGATTGCCTTTTCATTAGGCACAAACCATGTCATGCAAATATGATCTCAATCTTGATTACTTAGCACAGATAAAATTGTCATAGAAAATAGTAGTGTGTCTTCAATCCAATGTGTCAATGTGTGGCCTACGTGAGAAAAAAAAAAAAAAAAAAGAAAACCTTTAAAATATTTCCTGTTTCTCTTCCTCTTTTGAGTGTTATGTGAAATCCCAGCCCCCTCTACACTAACTTGCCTTTGGTAGTGGCTTTAATAGTGCCAAGATTTTTCCCAAAATATCACTTTAACAGATAATCCTACATGATTCTATTTAAGATAATTTGATGCTATAACATTCTTCATTCTTTGGTAATTGATTCTCATTGGCTACTTCCTAACAAATATTTGACTAAAACACAACAGAATAAATATTAAATACTGAAAGGTATATGCAATTAGACAAAGTATTTTACAATACTTCAGACTTGCAGATAATCCATAGGATTCCTATAGGGTGGAGCTTGTTTACCAGCTAGTACCAAATGTTTACCATAAGGTATATCATTAGTTTTCTTTTCTTTTCCATACTCAGAAGAAGTATAACCTATCAAAAGAACATGCCTTTTGCCTGGAAGTCTAAATATTTTTAGTTCAATTGATTCACATCTTTGCTTACTGTGTGTTATTAGGTTAGTCAGCTACTGACAAATGTAACACAGATTCCAAATATGATTATTTTTATATCACTGTTTACAAATCCGAGTTCTCAGCTGGGATTAGGGAGATTAGAAAGCACAAACCATTAAGAAAAAATCATGAAGACGTGTTAGCTTGTGGCAAACCAGCAAATCTGTTATCATCTTTGGTTATTTTGACTGTGTTTTGAACAGAAAAGTTGCCTATGGCTGAAATTACTCAGTAGAAACAAACGGTAGACACACATGGCACATCCATACCATGCACAATGTTCAACATACAAATTGGATTTTGGGTGCTAGCCGGATCCAGCTGGCCTCTAGCACAGCCTTAGGGTTTATGTCATCTGCACTGACAGACAGAAATGCCCAAGGAGCTGCTCTGCCAGAAAGAATCACTCAGTGCCCACTGCTCAAGCCCCTGCCACCTCTGACATACCATCATGACGTCTGGAGTTGACAAAAAGTCAATGTTTGCTTGCATCAAGATACTCCTGCCTGAAGACATCAGTCATTTCTTTTATATTGCCAGACTGGCACAAATTGTATTTGTGAGGGGAAAAGCCTGAATTCCAAATGATTTAAAATGTGTCTGCAGTAAGAATGTAAAGCTTCCACAGCTAATCGAGTCAAGTCCAAAGGGATCCATAAATGAGAGTTTTTTGCTTTATTCACTCAAAGCCAAATGTATAAAAGTAAACTGTTGTAAACTGTTGGTATAACAAAATTTGCCACTTACGATACTGAATTCCAGTCTTAGTTAACAGAAAAATGGTAAGCTCTGAAAACTGAGGAGCAGACGTGCTACTCATTCTGTTGACCTCACTACGATGTGGCAGCACCTCACAGAGTGGCAGAACAGACAGTTGTATATAATATCCTCCTGAATAATCAGATCTTCTAAGCCAGAACACTTAGAAGCCACCTTCTGAGTAGACCTAAACAGTTCCTTGCTGTTCAAATGTATCAGCTGTTATTTGAAAACTTGCTCCCCCCAAAGCCAACTTGCAAGCAAACACACATTGTTTTCACCTTTCTGTGACTTTATCAAGTCAAACCTCACTTCTTGTAACCTCAGGGCTTCAACCTGATTGGTTTTGCTTATTTATTTATTTATTACTCCTGTAGATACCTAAAAACCCAGTTATGCTGACTCCATTCTGTGGGTTAAGTAGGAGTAACAATATAATCCACTGAGGGCTAAGCCATGGCTTTCTTTGGAGTCCTGACAAATTATTCGATGATGACACCCATTGCTAACACAGAGTGCCACTACAGTGTTACCGTATTCGCTAAGATCTCCCAAACTGCAAATGTCAACCCATGTGGAGACGCAGCAGCAACGGTGTCAATGCTAGCTGTTATTTTACATTTCAAGGGATCCAAGTTTAAGAAATTTTTTATGTAAGTTATAGTCTTTAAATTAAACAGTCATCTAAAAAAGCAGGAGACAAGCTTTCTTAAAGTATTGAACCAACAATTATTCAAAATTTGCAGGAAAATTATATGCACACTCTGTTAACATTTGCCAGAAAACATCATTTCTTCCCCAGCTTGCCAGCTTAACTGAGGTAAAAATGCAAGTTTTTCCACCTTTGGTCTTGACGAGTGCATTTTTAGAGGTGGGTTACAAAGTGTTTCGTGAGTCATGTCAAACAGTGATAGAAATCCACCACCTTCACCTCGCTCTTGAGTCCAGTGAGTGATCAAGGGGTGCTGAGTGACAGTAACTGCTTTTGATCATAGCTGATTGTTTTCACTCACCCTGCCAGCTGCATGGAATGACTGACAACCATACCAGGAAAGAGTAAGTGCTAAAATGGACAATGAGAAAGGAAAAGAGAAAGTCATAAATCATTCTTTTGTTAAAAATAAATTTGCAGGTGATGGTTGTGATAGTTGCTTACCACTTTTCGAAAGTGTTTTTACTGTAATCTTATGCAACACCACTTCTGCCTGCTGCACCCACCTATGCCTCCCATATTAAATACATGTAATAAGGGCTTCAGGGTAGACACTGCCTTTTTATATGTGATTGTATGAAGTCTCATGGTATGAAACTGCAATAAATATAATTGTTAATGCAAATAAGATATCAACTAATATTACAATTTTATTAATAGTATGAGGTCAGAAGGGACAGGTGATGACCAATTAAGACTGTCAGCAGGGATGGCATTTTTGTGCAGGTCACCTTTTTTAACAGGATAATACATCTTTTTTTACAGTCCTGTACAGCACACTGTCTGTGTGGAAAAACATTAGGAGATGTTTTTAGATCATCTAGTCTTAGATGTATCCTTCCCCCTCCCTTTCCCAAGCTGTCATATGTGTGTAGACGTACAAGACAAAGGAATTAAGGAAGCTTGACTTTTCACTACTGGCATAAATTTAACACAGCTTTTAATCAAAGCAGGCAGCAGACCCATAAAACTAATGCAACATATGGTTAAATAAGTGTGCTTAGTTACATTTACCACATAGAGCCATACTAGTTCTAAACATGTGTTCTGTGATGGTGTCCAAAGACCCCTATCAAAGTTAGGACCTGAGTGGAGATAGACAAGAAAGTATCTCTCCCAGGGAGTTTATATTCTAAATGTCACACAAGAAGATGAAAGCTGAGAAGGATATGACCTATAAATAAATGAACATGATGATGACTGACACAGTTTTATTTATTAAATATGTTTGTTGTTTCTGCTTTTCCCTAGATAACTCATCCTGTGGAATTATCTTACAAACTTGCTGAAAATAATTAGGAGAAAAAATATCCATGGCAGATGAGGCTTTGAAAGCTTTTGATGGATCCTGTCTGGGTCGGTGGAATATTTTGCCAACAAGGACTTTCATAGCACTAATGGAAGTCCACCTGAGCCCCTACTGATGATAATACTACCAGCAGACACACTGATAAATTATAATGGGCAGAGCAGCAGCAGCAACCACTCCAGAAACATCCTTAAAGTGAATTTCCTTTAATGGCTGGGAAGACAAATGGCTCACATTTTATCATTGGATTCCTCCTCTTTCAGAAAATTGCCAATAAACTTCCTGTTCTTAGTTGAAGATTTGGCAGTGACTGGGACATAACAAATTTAACCCCTTCAGTGGCTTTCATCTGTTTATTTGTCAGTTATTTGTTCAAACTGTTCTTCTCATGCCAACAAGTCCTAAGTCTTTTCATATCTGAAATTAAGATAACTTGTTTTTTAAATGGCTCACAAATTGAAGTCGTGTTTCTGAGGAGGTCAGACTCCTTTAAAGTTGTTATTCAGAAGTGATTGCCTGTACTGTAAGTACCTAAATTCATTAGGTATTTCCCATTTAGATTTGGGAGTGAGCTTCCGGTCTTCCCAGACCCTCTCAGCGTGAACAGCTTGTACCTAACTCTTCCTAAACCCAGCCGGAGCCCCAGAGCATTAGCTGTGGGCACACAAACAAATGTCACCAAATTTCTGTGGCTTACTGAGCTACCTCGCATTGGCTGAGCTTGTGTGCTCTGTTGGCACTACAGTTTCCTTTCACTTAGCAAACAGTTGCAACAGCGGCAGTTTGAGATGTTATTCCCCCATCCCAAGTTATTTGCTCTTGTTCTGCTGCTGAAGACCATCCTTGCAGCCAGTGTGGCAGAACAAATATTCCGTTTCTCTTACAGGTTAATTTAAACTCCTATTCAATGCTCATTTAATCTAGTCTGTTGCCTTATACTAAGTGGTTAACACATATGCAAACTTTTCTTCTTCTGATTTAATTTCAGGGAATGATGATCTCTGGCAGAGGTATAGTGCTAAAGCTGGAGCTAGTTTCACCAGTGCTTGTCTATAAACGCCTTTAGCTCTTTTAATTACAATGTAAAACACATTACTTGGAATCTGTGTGAAGAAAATTGCCCCACATTTGGGATGAGCTAACAACATGCTGATGAATAGTTGGCTCAGCTGACAGGCAGAACCTGACAGTGTTCTCATAGCTTGGGGATCTCACACCGAGGTCTGGTAAGTGCCTTGATACTTGAGGCATTTCGAAGAATATTTATGCATACCTAGATCTTCTTATGAAAGTCACTGTCAAAGACATTAATGCTTCCAGAATCGCCTGGTCACTATATAATAGGTGTTCTTGCTCACGCATTCAGTGAGAGGAGTTAGGGGACTTGGATTCAATGTCTTCATCAGTCTGTGGAGTTTCAAAAATATATTCTAAAAAAATTGCATTACAATAGAGGTTAGTTTAGGTAGAAAACACTCTCCACATCCTAGTTGAAACTGTACTTTGGGTAGCAGAAGAAACAGGATTATTTTGGTCAGGAAAAGCATGAATGATATAATCAAGTGAGGAGGGCATTTGGAAATAGATGCCACTGCCTACTACCGAGACCATCTTTTATGTAATTATTTTGCAAAGAGGAAAATAATTCCAACACTTCCGATCTTCTAATTGTCTCTCCTTGTAGTCCAAAAGCAGGAGATTTTCTAACAACTTCCAAGAATGATTTTTGCAGAAAACTTACTTGCCGTTTGAAGCCTGCAGCTATAGCGTTCTTTTGAAGTCCACAGATCTGTGAGCAACATCTCACAGACCACCAGTTGTCAAAGGACTTACCTGCAGAGCTATTGTGTTCGGTTTTCAACATCCAGATCCTTAACATTGTGGCTGTAGATGAAATCTAAGTGGCTAAAGACAGCTGACTTGTGAATGAATGTGAGCTGTGACATTAACACTAGGTATTTAAGGACTATGTTTCATGTCTCTTTGCTTTCATTTAATGATATTTCTGCTCTCCTTCCTGTGCTATTCAAGTGCAGTTAAAGTTTAAGATGCACATACATGCTGGTAAACTGGTTTTGGTTTCTTACACAGTGCTAGGCATATGATTTTCTGTAAGCCTTAAATTATGCTATAAATAATTCTTTCTAATATTAATAACTTATCAGTCTGCATAGCACTTTAAACTAAAAAGGTTACATGGTGCTTGTAAGGTTTGACTCCAAAGCACTTTGTGTCTGTTTCCAATCTAAAAGAGAATGGAAGCAGGGGTGGATAACTAGCCTCTGGTTAGCTCAATCCTTCATATCACTGAAACTTACAGACCACATTTGTCAAGATCAAATCAAGATTTCTACGGGTATGCAGGGCAAACTGCACTTTCAGCGTTTATGTGAATGGTACATGGAATTCCCCCAAAAGTATTAATCTGAATCAAAAACTAACCATATAAACCCTTAAAAAATGGGCTGATTATATAGCACAGGGTATAATTAGGCTTATTATTGCAGAAGACACGGTTTTGTCTGTTTGCCTGCGGTAGGAGCTTTTTTAATGCTATTAATCATGTTAACTACAGTAGCACTCACGGAGCCTGATTGCATGGTATCTGCATAGTGCCTAATACAGAAGATATAAGGGTCCGTCCTCCAAAGACACAGACTATATGGCAATAGGGACGTAGGCTGTGAGCGTGCACAGGATTGTCTTGACTCACTATAGTTATAAATATCACCTCAGGCCTTGTGCTGTGTCAATCAGATGCTGTGGCTTCTGGGCAAACTGCATGGGTAAAGCAGGTTTTCAACTGTCCAGAATATATTGCACAGAAATACAACAGATGCTGTGGCTTCTGGGCAAACTGCACGGGTAGAGCAAGTTTTCAGCTGTCCAGAATATATTGCACAGAAATACGATGTATATCCATTTTGCATGTTTCCAAACATGCAAAATGAAAATAACCATTAAATTAATCTCATGATTAACTTAACTGTATCTGAGTGATATTTTGAAGATTAAAGACACTATGCTATAGAAATGCTGCTATTGTAATGTGGTCAGATACTGATCAGGAGTTTGACTCCTTAATTAGGTCTAGTTTCAGATAAAAGGAAGAACTTTGTTTTGAATGATCATGAATGCAAAGAGAGGGTACGCAAGAAGAGGAGTCAGTTTCCAGTTCAGAGAAGCGTATTGATAACTGAGGGAGGGTCTTCACACAATAAGTATTAGCTTTTTAAAATTATTGTTCTCTTTTTCTTATGGAAAAAGTCAGCAAAGGCTAAGCATGTAAGATCTTAGTAAAGATCTGAATGAAAACATTAAATAATTGCAAGAAAAGTTTGCAAATGCTATCTATACTGAAAAATATCAATGACAACCAAACAGTTTTCCACAGATGTCAGTAAACATCTATGCATTGTGAATAGATCTCTTTATAGAATGATATATGTATTAAAACTGAGAACATAGGTCACAGTGTTGACACACTATGACAGAATGCATTTTTGTAAATCAGGGGAAAAGATGTTGAAGTCATGATTAGCAACCAGGAACATGAGTTCCCAGCTCACATAGAGGCCAAGACCAAACATGACCCTTGAAAAAATAAAAGTGAGAGTTCGGAGTAAAATACTGCATTACTATGACTCCAGTGACAATTCCATATCCTATTCAAGAGCTTACACTTTTAAAAGGGTATTGATAAATGGTGAAGGTTGAGAAAAGCCTTGCAAGGATGAATCATAGTCTGGAAAGCCTGCCTTGTAGTAAGAGACTAACAAAACAGAATCTAATTATCTCAACAATAAGAAGGTTAGAAGGTTTACTAATCACGATCTGTAAAGTATGTAAGTTGAAAAAAGAAGGTAATACTAAAAGGCTCTTTAATTTAATAGGCAAAGCCAAAGAGAAGTTCAATTTTGTAAGACTGCAAGTCAGGAACGAGATTTTGACAGTGAGAGTAATTATGTACTGGTAGAATTTACTTGGATGTTGTAGAATCTGCACGATGTGAAGTATTTTTTTTTTTTTTTAAAAGAAAAAAATCACACACTTCAGTTCAACAGTAACTAGATGCCTTTATGAAAAAAAATCAAAACCAAAAAACTAACCCAACAAAAAACCAAACTGACGAAGTACTTAGCCTAAATGCTATGAAAGACCTCTGGAGATAATTACAATGATTTCTTCTAGTTTTGACTTTACACAATGAAGTCCAGAGCCCAGTAACCACTTCCACTCTTCCAGGATGAAACACTGGCTCTGTTAAAGACAATGTCTGTACCCCCCTGCCCCCAAAGTTTAAGGTTGCATCTCAGAAGTTGTATAACTACAAATTCCTGTATTTTGTTCTCAAAAAAAGGACCTAAATAAGTGATGTGATCTTTCTTTGCTATTATCTATGTCTATAATACTTTGGGTTTAGACCTTTCTCAGAAGGAGAAAACAACACTAAAAGTTTTGGTAAAAAATGCTAAGGAGAATGCAACTAGAATGTAACTAAAAAGTCAGGCACCTATCATGACAAACATGTCTTTGGGAAGTTCTAGTGAGTATCAGTTCTTACAGTACACTACTCTGAAATTATCATATTGGCCATGCACGTGGGAGTCTATAGTATATTTCTGATTTATCTGGCATGTAGCATTTCATTTTACTATAAATTAAAGATTTTGAATTTGAAAATATATATGTGATTTTTCTGGGTGGTATTTGTGTGTAATTTTCTGTGAAAATAGTTACAGATCAACTTTTTTATTGCAAACTGTAAGAAGATAAGCCACCTAGGAAACAAATTTCTTTCTTGAAATTTAGTAAACAGCATTTTGGGGCTACTCAACTAGGAAGCATTTACTATTTCCCCCAAATCTTAATTCTCTGCAGGTTCATTTCAAAATAATCTCTGGATTTTTCCTGCTTACTTGGTAGATCTTTTAATAGTCTTCATTTCCTTAATTTCCTTTTAATTTCTTTCTGTTCTGCAGTTTGGCATGAATTTCTTCTGCAGTTCTCATTTACTGGAAGTCTTACAAAGGACTGTGCTCGCTCTGTGTTATCACCCTTGTGGGAAGTGAGCTCATCCAGGGACCTGAGTGGGAGATTCGTTGTGGATTTCAGTCCACTGAAGATGAGCCTTTTGCACCGTGAAGCCAGTGAAATATCCCATTCCAACTGCATAAAGTGTATTAGGACCATACTGGCTCATCTGTGCATAAAAGGGAATGAAAGTCCATTGGCATTAAGAATAGTTGAGTAAGAAGACCCAACAGACAACAGGGAAGGATAAAGAGTCAATTGTTCATGGAATTTTAGAAAGCGCCTCTTGTCCTGCTTCAGGTTTGCATTTTGAATATGAATTGTTTGGAATGAATAACTAACCAACCAAACAAAATTTGAAAGGCATTTTCTCTTTTCCTCTCTTTTCTTTTTTTAAACAGTTATACTTTCTTGCTCTTAATTTGAGCATCAGTATGCAACACACTGTATCCGATTTAGAAATGAATTTGTGGAAATTTTACAGTGATTGAACATGGGAGACCAAATCATGCCTCAGTTTGACTGACACAAAAAGAGGTTGCATGGGATGGAACCCAGCAGAGTTTGGCCTGTCTTCAGTCAGACTGTCATGTACTGTGATTTCTTTAGATTTCACTGTTTACAAGTAGAGTCAAGTTGGGTTAATACTACAATACAATGCCTCCTTGTAAGAAGCGATGGTGTTACTTAGCAAGCAGCATTCTTGTCTCCGAATGACTGCTCCTGGACTCCTGCTTGCTGTCATCAACATGCAGTGGATTGCTGTAGATACGCTCCCAAATAAGCCATGGTTTCCAATTGTACATTTAGCTTTTTGAAAGTTGTAGGAGGAGAAAAGTGCATTCCACTGTTCTGACCAAATGCCTTTTACTTAAATCCTTCGATCATATACTTGAGCTGAGTCTATGGAAAGTTTAGCTTTATTGCTGTGTTTGAGAATATTTGAGTCATAGTTGCAAACATTAGAGATGATCCTTTGGTAACCTGTAATAAATTGCCTCCTGATACTACAACACAGGTGGGAGATCATTATTCAGATTAAGTAGTGCATACTTTAATATCCTCCAAATTTATCTTGTAAAATGCATGACATATTCATCAAAATAAAGACTGTCCTGCAAAATTTGGGACAGATGGCAGTGCAAGATGACATCTTTTCCAAATGTGTCAAAATGTTCACTCAGTCAAGCAATATGATTGGTTGCACATTCTGGGTGCGTTATTAAAATAACAAAAGCAGTAAAATTCACTTGCATGAGCACCTGCTGCTAGAGTCACTTAAAATAAGTAAGGCAAAGATATAACTAAGTAATATAAAAATAATTCTTCTACTGACAAAAAAGTTAACAGTTTAATGTAGCTATTGCATTGCTTAAAACGTTTTAAGCCAGTGAATTATACCTGTACTTAGATATACAACATTCAAAACCAAAACATGCCTTCCTAAGTAGTGATACTGAAGGAAGTATCCTTCACACTATGTAAGAAAACACTAGATAAGAACAGACACACAACAGGCCTACTGTTGTCTGCTAGATAGTATCATTAAATCAGATAGTATATATTCCTTTACCACTTGAAACAGGAGAGCATAGAAGTGATTGATAAGCCTGATATCACAGCCAGAATTCGGAATTGAGAAAACAAAGCACTATCTGCTTTCTCCTGAGGATCTGACGTGGTGGTAGAAACAAAGCATCTAGAAAAGAAGAGCTGCTGATTTTTTTATTATTTTTTTTTTTTTTCAGCATTTGAAAATGTCAGAGACTCAGCTTATGAAGTCTAAGTCTTGTGGCAGGAAGTCTCATCAAGGCATGAATATGATTTCTGTTTTACATTACGGAAAGATCTTCAAGACCCCTTTATTTTGTTCTGTGCTTTGTTCTCAGAGAACTCGGCCAGTCCTCACCTGGTCTCTGCACAGGGTCTCGTGCTCTGGGTCTCGTTAAGTGCTGTTATTAAACTGATCAAAGGAACATGCCGTGGAGTGAAACAAGGTGTATCTGTTGGAGGCCTGAGCACATATTTGGCACACGATCCTCAGTCTGAAATTACGCACAGAAGTGAACCAGAGACCCTTAGCAATAACCACAGGGCCCCCTCCTCAGCCCTTACACTTGACCTTCACAGCAGTTGTTAGCTGACTAAAATATGGACATTAAATAACTGCTCTGCTTATGAAAAAAAAAAATCTGTTTAAAACGATTGGGCACTGGGAAAATGTCTGCTTTGCTTTTTTTGTATGGGAGGAAGGGGAACGAGGGAAATTCTTCCGTGGTCGGTGTGCAGTTGTACTGTTAGCTCCATGTGAACGCACACCGGCGAGGACGGTAACAACAGGCTGGTACTGGAGGCACTGCGGCTTTAAAGGGTTAACCACGACCGCACTTGCTGCACACGGTCGTGGAGCAGGAAGAACGCCCGTCTGACTTGTGCGATCCCCCGACACCCCCAAACACGTGTGTGTGTCCCCCCCCGCTCCCTGTGCGAGGTGCCCACCTGCTCGGCCCCCCAGGCCCCGGCC
>NW_009619283.1:0-13992 GCF_000690535.1 Cariama cristata | reverse complement strand
ATTTTATTTATTTATTTATTTATTTTATAAGTATAAATTATGTCTTACCAGATTTCTTTCGAAAAGCAGATATCTAAGCCAATTGAGATGATGGAGAAGACTTAAGGTTAATAAGGACAACATTTAATAAATCAAAATCTTTCTGCAGGAAAAATGGTAACAGTGGTGGCTTTCTGTCATGATAAATTAGAGAACCTTGACACTATTTCTAGATGTAATAATTTTCATCTGCTTGATCTCCCAGGGGGAGAGAGAGCCAAAGACTATATTATAGAATCATAGAATCATAGAATCATTATGGTTGGAAGAGACCTCAGAGATCATCAAGTCCAACCATATACCTAATGCCACCATGTCCACTAAACCATGTCTTGAAGTACCACATCTAAACCTTTTTTGAATACCTCTAGGGATGGTGACTCCACCACCTCCCTGGGGAGCCTGTTCCAATGCCTAACAACTCTAACAGTGAAGAAGTTCTTTTTAATGTCGAGCCTGAACCTCCCCTGGCACAACTTGAGACCATTTCCTCTTGTCCTATCGCTAATTACCAGGGAGAAGAGCCCAGTCCCCACCTCACTACAACCTCCTTTCAGGTAGTTGTAGAGGGCGATCAGGTCTCCCCTCAACCTCCTCTTCTCCAGACTAAACAACCCCAGCTCCCTCAGCCACTCCTCATAAGGCTTTTTCTCCAGGCCCTTCACCAGCCTTGTTGCCCTTCTCCAAACATGCTCCAGCAGCTCAATGTCTTTCTTATAGTGAGGGGCCCAAAAAGCTATTGAAACACTTTATACTGAATTAAAAACAACTAAGACCGTCTCAGGTTTATGTAAGCTATTGAGCATTTACTAAATATCATAGGGTTTTGCCCACTACTGGAAGGCAGAGGAAAATGTCACCGGAGTATCCCAAGACTTATCAACTAATAACCCAGTGTTATAATGAATATCATGGTCATATGCTATCTGACTTTTCGAGAAACACAGTGTTCTTTATTCTAGTTCTCTGAAGTATTTGTGGCTGGCTGACCAGTACCACACAGCTTTTTGCTCCAGTCATTCTGAGAGGTGAAACCTTTCAGAGATTGCCTAATGAATCCTATTGAGATTAGTGTTAAATGAAAACTAATAAAGCATAGAAAAGCTAAGTTATTTCGGTTTCTAGATTGCTGCCCAAAGCTTAGCATGAAAGAAGACATTTCATTAAAGGTGAAAAAAAAAACAAAAGGCAATAATATGATGCCAGGTATTTTATGCCTTTTCTTTCAAAATAGGTTTTGAAATTCAAAGAGCACTTGCAAAAGTTATTAAGACAAGAGTAAGTTTTCCTTCGTTAGTGTTGCTCTTTCTGATATACGAGGCATGAAAAACTTGTCTCTTGTAGCAGACTACTTAGCCAGAGGTATGTTTTAAAGGACCCAGTAAAACTCATAGACTAGAAGATACTTATTGACCTTGAAGAGATACACATAATTATGTCCTTCACTGGATTTGGAAAGAAAATGTCAAGAACAAAGCTTACCTGGAATTTTATTCTTGCTCATTTGTGCAACAGATGATTCAAAACTTAATTTTCCATGCTGTATCAAAAAGTATGCATAATCTTTGAGAAAAAAGGCCAGAGTATGTAAAAATACAGCTGTTAGTCCCAGAGAAGAGATGGGAACATCTATTTTAAATTGGTAATTTGGTGATGTTAACTTGATTAATTTGCTGATGTTAACTTGATTTAAAGTGATTTCTGGATTCACTAAACCCTTATTTAGGAATAAAATGAGACTTAAGTGATTTTACACTATTACCTCTTATTTCAAGTATTTTTATATTATCTTATCTGAGCGTGGCTGTAGATGACACAAATGACCCAATGTAATAGCTCACCAGAAGGGAAAGTCACCTTTTCTTCTCCCTTCTCCCATGTTCTCTTCTACTTTCCTTTTTATTTGTGTTGGCTTTTGTGCTTGGCCAACTTCATAGTGAGCTGATTTGATTCATTAATCTGGCAGAAAATTAACAAAAGAAAAATATATTTTTTTTAAATAATATTTTTTCAGGTTTAATGAATTGAGGCATCTATGGGCACAAAGCGCACAGGCAGGTGCAGAAGAAGGAAAAGTTAGAGGGAGTACCCCTTTTGTAGGCTGCATGTTGTTAAATCATCATGGCTACAAAGTCTAAGCACACCCTGAGTGACCTTTATTCAGCCCCTGTTCTGCGAAGACAACTGAAGCATTGCCTTTATGTTAAACACATGAACGGCTCTTCTGAAATCTAAGGACTTTTCAGTGTAATTAAGTTAAGCTCATGCTGAAGTGTTCATGTTTTGTTCACAAAAGGAGAAATGTTTGTATATTTATTTGTGAAGTCATTATTAATAGAAAGCAAAGTCAAAGAAAGTTTCAAAAATAAGCTAATTCTGTGGGTTTTTTTAACTATGCAAAGTCAAAACAGTTGTATTGCTTTTTTGAAGTGTTTCTTTTACTGTGCACTTGCCATTGTTCATGTGTGCAGGAGTGTGAGGAATTTACAGTAACAAATGTGGCAGTTTATCTAAGTCCTTTTTCGCATCAACAGTGGGAAAAAATGCTTAAGGGTAAAAAAGAGAGCTGTGAATTAGGCCTTTGTCAAGTGGAGTTAGCTACAGACTTCATAAGGAAAGTAGGATTTGACGGAAGTGTAAAATGATGGAAATCCTAAATTTATAGTCTCAAAGCTTGACAGCACTTGAAAGCACAGATCCAGAATGCAAATCTCTAATTTCTGCTAGTGAGTAGTGCTTTCTACTAATGGTCCTAGTTGAGTTAACTATGTGAACAATTTCTGATCGGGTAAAAACAGTGTTTGCAAATTGGCTCTTATTTCCCATCTGTGTATTTCATCCTGGTAGGGTGAGTATATCACTTTTCATCCAATATTACAGATCCTATTTAAAGGATTATTTGCTTACTTTCTTGTTTTGGAGCAAGACTTTCAAGACTAGAAGGAAATCCTTGCAGAATTACTGCTTGTATTGTAGCATACAAATCTCTTGTGCAGTGGTTTGAGGGTTCAAGAGAAGAGTTCCTTCTCTGGAAAAGGCAAAATAGCCAACCCTGGAATTTATAGGGAAAACAGTCCTTTATCTTTCCTGTAAAGAGAAACTGCCTACTGCTCACTGATAACCAGCATAGATGCTGTGTAAAACATATCAGAGTTCTTGTGCATAGTGATCATGTCTATGATCATCATGGCAGGAATGAGTGGATTATATACTTTTTTAATTATTAAACCTGTAAAAAATGAATGTAACAGATGGATTGACAGCTATAAAAGTACAATTTCTATTGTCAGTTTTCTCTTAGCCATTCATTCTCTACACAAATAGGTCCTGACCTTCAGTGTTATACCATAACGACTTTTAAACACTGTTTATTAGTGTAAGTAAGTCAAACATCCACATTTCACAATGCCCTGGCTTTATATTTATTATTAACATGTGGAATCTTTTGCAAAGAACCAAGCAATGTAATCTAGTCTAAAAAATATATTAACAGAAAATAAGATTATATGGTTAAGCACCCAGAAGTCAGGAAACAACAAAATTAGGGTCTTAAGTGTAACATTGCCTCTTTTAGTTTTTATACATTATGAAACACACTTCAATGTTACTATCGTATCCTATTGGTTTAATAAGACTGTTGTCTCATACACTGTACGGTTCTGCCCTACAGACTGGAGAAAGCAGGAATTCCATCTTTATGTTTCAGTAATTTATTAGAAGAAAGTTATTCCTTCTAATGTAAGGAAAATGATACAGTTCTCTAGAATTTCAATTCATCTTTTTTAAAGACAAACCACTTTTACTTATCCCAATGTATATATATGTGTGTATATATATGATTTTGTGTATGCATGTGTATACATATGAATGTGTCTTTCAGTTACTAAGCAACACTGAAATTGTGCTATTATTTCCAGAACAAAGACTCAGTGTTAGAAAGAGTAAAAATAAAAGCAATTTTAGTGTAAAAGTTTTCCTGGTTCTGATTATTTCTTAGAGAACTCAGCAGGCTAAATCAGAGGATTACATTTAGGTTCACAATCCAGATGGACTAGCTGACAGTCCATTGCGTTCTGAACTGTAGCATCAGTATTTACTGGTAAGGCTTGTTCTGGCAATGTCAAAATTTCCTTAAACTAAAGACTTTCCTGGTTCCACTTTGACATATGCATGCTCTGTGTAATAGAACAAAGTGCCCTGTGAATCACAGGAGTCATGCTGATAAAGTAATAATACTGCCTTACAGTGGCATTATACTTCTTATTTAAGTCTATATAAATAATTATTCTTTATGGAATAATATTTTAGTATCAGTATAGTCATTGGGAAAATTCTTGTTAATTTCAGTAGGGCTGTGATAAGTTTCATATTAAATATTCCCACATGGGCTGACCAAAAATATAATTTGTGTTGTGAAAGTAGCAGCAGTTTTTATCTGTAAGTATAAATTGCTAAGAAGTCATCTAGGGTTTTTATTCTTCTATATAAAGCACTTCAAAAATTTAGTACATATTCAGAGAGAATAAATATTTATTTCTATCCATGAAGAAATATTTGAATGTGATAAAGCATCCCAGTACTATATTTATTTTTAAGAAAATGTTTTGAAGGATGCAGAAACACTAGTTCATCTACTAAAGGTTTCCTAGAACTGGTAAATCAGAAATGCAGTATCTATCCTTCATTTATTTATTTATTTTTAAGTCACTTGTAACTACAGTGTTGTTTTTCTCTATGATTTCCTCACAAAGTGGTTGAATGCCTCTGTGCATCCCTCAGGGACCTTACCTTGTAATTATAAGCAATGAGACACTTAAACCCAGAATTTTCTAATAAATTATACCTAAATAGTAGTTATACAATAATGCACTTCTCTGAAAGGTGGTGAAACATCAATCTCCATGACAATGTTAAATAGTTAGATGAAGGAAATTTAGAAAGAAAAAATACAGTTTAAACTAAACCATTCATGCTGGTTTTGGCTGGGGTAGAGTTAATTTTGCTCATAGTAGCTAGTATGGGGCTGTGTTTTGGATTCGTGCTAAACACTGTGTTGATAATACAGAGATGTTTTAGTTATTGCTGAGCAGTGCTTACACACCATCAAGGCCTTTTCTGCTTCTCACAACACCGCACTAATGAGTAGGCTGGGGGTGCACAAGGAGTTGGGAGGGGACACAGCTGGGACAGCTGACCCCAACTGACCAAAGGGATATCCCATACCATGTGATGTCATGTTCAGCAACAAAAGCTGGTGAAATGTTGCAAATGAGTGGGTTTAAGGTTGTACAAATAATCACCTACAAGCGTATTAGCAGAAACAGTTTTAATAAGAATTAATGGAAATGCAGCTTAACAAAGTTCGATGGCAAGGTTCACTCTACTGCTTTTGCTACATGAAAGAGATGCACACAGGAAAAATTAAGTTAAAATCTAGCAAGAGTGGTTTACACAGAGACCGGAAGTAAAAGGGGAAGGATAGAAGAGACCCTACCATTGAGTCATGAGGTTCGGAGTAGACGCTCTTGCTTTCTAAACTTCTTCTCATAGAGGAGTCTAGGTGTGACTGGATCTACCCCTAGGCCCACGCTCGATTAACGATTTATGTCTAATGGATAGCAGGAGTGGGGGTTTTAGCAGTACTTTTTCATCTAACAGCACTTAATCGTTGACTAATCCAACATCTACAAAGTAATTTCATAGGATTTACTATGATCCTAATAGTAACTTAAATTGTGGTAGAGTATCTGGATTGATTCACACATACATGCACACAAACACAAAGAGAGAGAGACATAGAGATATATGTATAAAGGACTAAATGTATAAAGATAAATACACCTATTAGATCAATGAAATACTTCAAATGCCTTGGTGTTTCTCAACGGGTGAGGACTGAGTCTTGAGGAGTGAAGGATTTTTGTCCCAGGCTCCATTGTCTGCTTTCAGCAATGATCCTCCAAATTTCACAAACTTGAGAGTTTTGTGAGTTCTGAGAGGCATCTCACTTACAGGGAGATGCTGGTGGCAGCCTGCTGCGGTTCAGGAGAGCTCAAAGTGTCTCACTTAGGACCACTATTTACAGGTTCACAAGATGATTGACTTTAGTCATTAGTAAATATCCATTTTGGCCAAAATTCAAGTCGGTAATTGCTAGAATTCTAAAAAAATTCTAGTAGCAATGATACCATTTTTTGCTTGAGCTACAATTCAGACAAGGGATGTACTGAGGCCTGTTATTCTCAGGCTTCCAAGGCCTGTTTTGCTCAAGCTCTGTTCAGACAAGAGATATACTGAGGCCAGCTTTACTCTAGGTACGAGTCTGTTTTGCTTGAGCTTCTAGCCTTGGCCAGATGACAAAAGTTGCCAGTACAGTCAGTATTATTCCATCCTTAGCTGTGAGAGAGTTTCTGGTATGATCAAGGGATGCTTAACCACCCAACTCATTACACAAAGGCTAAGGCATCAATTTCTGAAATCATAGCAAGGTCCAGAAAAAACGGGGCAGGGGGGTGGTGGGGGTGGGTGGCAGAATACACCACCACAGGGAAGAAGAAGGAAGTAGGGGATCATAGAATCATAGAATCATTATGGTTGGAAGAGACCTCAACGATCATCAAGTCCAACCATATACCTGATGTCACCATGCCCGCTAAACCCACTAAACCATGTCTTGAAGCACGACATCTAAATGTTCTTTGAACACCTCCAGGGATGGTGAGTCCACCACCTCCCTGGGGAGCCCGTTCCAATGCCTAACAACTCTTACAGTGAAGAAGTTCTTCCTAATATCCAGCCTAAACCTCCCCTGGCGCAACTTGAGACCGTTTCCTCTTGTCCTGTCAATGTTCGGAGTGACGATGTTTGTCTTCCCAAGTAATCATTATGAGTGGTGGCTGATGTGCCTGCTGATGGGAAGTGGTGAATGAATTCCTTGGTTTGCTTTGCTTATGCATGCAGCTTTTGTGGTACCTATTAAACTACCTTTGTCTCATCCCACAAGTTTTCTCACTTTATTCTTCTGATTCTCTCTGCCATCCCACTGTGAGGGGAGAGAATGGAGCGGTTGTATGGTGCTTAGTTCCTGTTTGGGATTAAATCATGACACCATTCAAACTCAGGCATGTGCTTTCAGCTTCACTGCTTTTTGCCATATTCTTGTGTCCCATCTTTCATTTCCGATTGTTTATGCAAATTGTCAGGTATTTGGGCGAGGGGCCTTTGAGTCTGATTTGGCTCCTTGTCTTAAAAGTTGTCTGTTGCTGTAATAGAAAGCTGCTCATGTGAGTCTGAGGCCAGATGTGGAACTATGTCCACACTTTGGTAAAACCCTCAGGAGGGTGTTGGTTTCTGTGCAGAGAAAACAGACCCTAATTAATGAAGAATGACAATACAGATTTTTTAAAAAGGAACTATAAAACATTAAGATAATGAATCATGTCTACAGTACTGTTTCTTGTATGTTTCTTTTTGAACTCTACAGAATACCTAACTAGTCTTTGAAAAGTAATGAATTAAGAGTGCATTTCAGAATTGCAAAAGAATGAACGTGATGCATGGATCAACGTATTCCTGAGATAAGAACATCACCATGTTCCTACAATTTTTTAAAAAATAAATAATTTTATTATTTTACATCTATCAAAACATATACCAATATCTTTGTCTCTGGGTACATTTATAATTTAAAAACACTCCCTAATTAGAGCTATAGAGCAGGTGTGAAGGCCATTCTGAGTTAAATTTGTCTAGAGCAACAGTTACCAAGTTATTACTTTGAGCTAGCTGTTAGAGAGCTAAAAAAGCAGTTGCAAGCAATAAACAGTGATGGTTGAGTCTCTGGGATAAGAAAGTTGAAAATACTTATTAAAAAGTACATGAAACAGAACGAGCATGATAAGTAATATTGTAAAGGATATAGGAGTGGATAGAGTATGAGTGTTGGCTAATCTCTTCTGTAAAGGGAACCTTGAGAAATTATTTTCTTCATTTTTAGTCTCCACAAATATTAAACGAGCTTGACGATAGCACAGAAAACGTACTAATCATATTTGTGGAGATCAAGCTTTCTTAAAGATTCTAAAAGTCTCTATGACAGGATAGTTACTAAACAGGAATAAGAACAGTAACAGATATGATCTACAGATGTTATTCTAATAAATACCAGCACTCACTAAGAAATAACGAAGGTAACCCTAGGTAGCAAAAGTCCTTCAAATAAAAACTTAGTTCAGAAATCAAACTCAGATGAAGACCTGTTAGGAGGACTGTGCCATGTCAAAAAAAAACCCAAAACACCAATCAACCAACCAACCACAACAACAACAACAAAAGCAAAAAGGGAAATGGTTTCAGTTCTTGATAATAACAACAGCAACCAGCCCTGTCCCCTGCCTCTAGCTGAGATACAAACTCAAAATATGATCCCAACCACTAACAATGAATAGTAACTTCTGATCTACAATTGATTGGTCATTGACAGGTTTGGATAACAGTGAAGAAGTTCCACACAATGTTAGAAGTCACTCACATTACTCAGATTCTTCAAAACACAGACCCCTGTAAAAAAAAATGCTCTTGGTAAAGCTGGAAATGTTACAACTACAGTCTGTTTTACCCCCTTCTTACAGTTATAATTTTTTAGACCATCTGTGCAGAGGTATATAGGGACAAAAAAAAATCATAGCAGAAAAAATGATAACTGAAAACAGACAAAGATGCTAACTCCCTTATTCTTTTCCCATCTTGCTTCAGATATTCCTAAGTGTTCTGAGGAGCTGACCAACCAGCAAAACTAGAATTTCATATTGTGTTGAAATGATTTTCAACACTTTTCAAGAATTTTTTATGCATTCCCATTAGGAGCACTACATTCTTGGGCAGGCCTATTTAAGATAAGCTGTGAACAGTTATAAAACCTTGCTAAATCATTTTAAAGTGCTAAATTCCTGAGCTTTCCAAATGTGTGAGAAAAATACTGAAAGCAAACCTGTTATTGCAAGCTGATTTCTTGTAATGAATGAATTTATTTTTACACTAACTATGGATTTTTTTGTACTTGTAAGTTTTAATAAATGAAAATCACTCTTACTTTAAATTAGTTACTATTTAAATTTTAAATAGGGACTACTTTTAATTTTATTATATGCAGAAAAAATAATCTTTTCTTGTTAAGAATCTCTATTGGAGTTATTTATAAGTATATATGCACATATACATGTATTTAAAAAGAGATACTGTAATGAGTTTGTTCACAATACATATAATATACAAAGTAAAATAAACTATTAATACCAAATTTTGAGACTACAAAAAACCCTCTGAATGTATTATTTGATTATCTTGTTATATAGAGAGATGAATAGACATCTATTATTAAAATTCTGAGAATTGGTTCATTCTCATGTCTGCAATGGAAAACCAGTATGAAAGGAACACAATATTTATTTCCTGATCTGATATTACTTCTGTAAAGGTCCAGATTAATTAAATTTTTATTTACAGTACATATTCCTCTACACTTACCATAAGCATTGACAGAATTGTTTATTTGGATTAGATGGTTACATTCAGTTTAACTACTGAATGTTTTATTTCTAAATCAATATGTCAATCTATCTAGAGTCTTAACATAATTTCTTTTATTAATTAATTTTTATGTAAATACAAATGGGAAAATTTCCCTTGTTATTAATGCAACTATTGACACTTAAGTACTGGTGACTGAACAGTAACATTTCATCATTATTATTTTTTTAAATGTTGTATCTGTGAAGCAGTAATTCATCTAGCTACAGACCATCAGTCTGAGTGTAACAAATTTCATCAAATAAACAACACAAGCATTCACAACTTCTCCTATGATTCAACTTCATTTTATAAGCCAAGTGGACTAGTTTCGCTACAGTTTGCTGTATAGCCAATGGGTAAAGAAGAAAGGAGGTCTTGTAAGTAGAAATCGTGTCTATTTACATACATTAAAAATCTATTGTTGCTTCCTAAATAATCAGTCTTTCTACTCAGAAGGGAAGAAAAAACTCACTGTAATTTTGCAGACTTGCTTCATATTTCTAATATAGTCTCAAATTTCACAACTTTGAATTCTGTGCAATGAGGCTCCAAGTAGTATTTCTCACTTGTATAAGAACTAAGTGTGAACAAAGTTTTAGCAAAATAAGTACTTCATGTACTTGAAAAAATCTGGATAGTGATGGACTAGCAATTATTGCTTCATGATAAGGACAAAAACAGAAGTCTCCTTTAAGACAGATAATAATTTCTGTCAAAAAAGGATTCTCTTCACCCTGAAAGCTGACATCATAGATAAAAGATTCTCTACCATCTTTTGTATAGCATTAACTGTGAATTTCTGTCTTTGTAGTGGCTGAGACTTTTGCTGCAGCAGGACAAACTGTGAGTCTCTTTTCATCTTTTTTTTGCAGCTGCTCATAATGTGTAAAAAACATGGTGTGAAGAAGAATGTAAGTCAATGATAGATGCATCCTATGGAACTATCTATTCCTGGGTGCAAGGGTTCTTGAATCTGCAATGTGTTTTATCAGATGAGTGTTTCATCATATGTAGCTAGTACTGTTCAGAGAGTCTGCTGGCGTGAGCTCGGTGATCCACTCTTTTGCTCTGGGTTTACTTTGAAAGTTAATCACCTTCTAGTATTTTTCAGTGGTGAGGACAGAGTAAGATCAGTAATCATAACTCACAGAAGTCAGGAATAAGAATGTGGAGCACATGGTGTATGAAGGAGGAAAATGCCTGCAATGTATGTAACGATAAAGCTAAATTTTTGCCACTCCAGTGAAACTAACATTAATTGACAGTATGTATATCAGAACCTCAGGAGTCTCTTTTTCCAAAAGTTGCCTGAATGCAGATCTAGATTTACATGCTTACCTGAGTGAGCAGGTATATAAAAAGACACTCCATGCCCCTTTTGTATAGAGATAGGTATTGGACTTCTGGACTTACTGGACTTCTATGGGAAACAGGACATATGACACTAAGAAAATAGCAGAACAGAATGTTTCAACCAAATGTAAACATGTAGAATACAATCATCCTAAACTCCCTTTACAATTGAAGGAGGGAAAGATGCATTTTTCAGCATTAATTTATCTCACATTACTGTAGACACCCAAATAGTTCTGACATGCCACTCCCTACAAGTGCCATTTTCCACTCCTTAGAACAGAGTCGAGGATGCATACCTCAGATTTGGAAACCTGTACTGTAGACATCCAAAAGTAAGTGAGAGAAATCTGGTAACACTAAATGAGTATAAAGTTAAAGTCAAGTGGCTTAGCCATTACACAGAACAGCCCTAGCTGCTAACGTTGTTAAGATTACAAGGGATTGCAGCCAATTTTTAAAAATTAAGTCCATATGACTTAATCTATTCCATAGTATGGAAGGGAAAATATCCTTTCATCTAGATAATAAAGGCTTTGCAGAACTATTTTCCAGGTCTTCAGAATGAGAAAAAATTATTTTTAAGGTTGTTATATAAAAACAAGTAAAAAATATTTTTGAAGTCAACTAGATTATAAGGCACATTCTTATTCTGTATAAATAAGAAGAGTGTAACAGTCCATCACATAGGAAAACCTGCCAAAATTAATTGTGCTGCATGAGCAGAGAAGGTCACAGACGATCTGTTCACATTTGTCAGCAATTTTCAGACTGGAAATATTTTACTCCAAATAAAACATAAGTACATAGAGAAACATATATACATTTGTTTATACACCTAAAACTATAAAAGTGGTACGGTTGATTCCACGGCAAATAAAACTGACAAGATAACTTCTCCTTTATATAATGATCTCAGTTCAAAGTAGAAGGAACAAACTCATCTAATGTAAATTGACATTTCTGTACTGAAATAAATTAAACACTTCTAATTTACACCACAATAGGAACTGACCTGAAATATCCAAACATTCTTCACCTTTCTGGAAGTTATCTTATGCTGATACAATAATTTCATGTCTTTTCTAAACTCTGGAATTCCTGTTCAGATTATCCTGCCTGAAAATCTTTCATATAATTTCATATTATTTTCCAATATCACAATGTTGTGGTTTAATCCTGGCAGGTAGCTCAACACCACACAGCTACTTGCTCACTCCCTCGCAACAGGATGGGGAAGAGAAGCAGAAGGGTAAAAGTGAGAAAACTCATGGATTAAGCTAAAGACAGTTTAATAGACAAAGAAAAAACTTCATGTGCAAACAAAGCCAAATAAGTAATTAATTCACTACTTCCCATCAGCAGGTCGTTGTTCAGCCATTTCCAGGAAAGCAGAGCTTCGTTACACTTAACAGTTGCTTGGGAAGACAAACAACCTAACTCTATATTTTCCTGCCTTCCTCCTCCTTTACCCAAGTTTTTATTGCTGAGTATGACATCATCTAGTACGGAATATTCCTATGATCAGTTAGGGTCAGCTCTCCCAGCTGTGTCCTCTCCCAACTCCTTGTGCACCCCCAGCCTACTAGCTGTTGGAGCAGCATGAGAAACAGAAAAGATCCTGACACTGTGTAAAGCACTGCTTAGCAATAACTAAAACATGAGTGTGTTATCAATATGATTTTGGTCAGAAATCCAAAACATAACACCCTGTAAAGTACTATGAAGAAAATTAACTCCATGCCAGTAAAAATCAGTACACACAGGCAAATCATTCTTGCCTGATTCTTCCCCACATCAATACTGCCAAGTGATGTCTTCTGCTTTCTGTGGTGTACACTTCAGAGTGTGCTTAACTCCTTGGATCAATTTGTAGCTTTTCCATATGACTATAGAATTAAAAAAAAGATAATGATACTATGAATCTTTTATTCTTTTTATTTCTGTTCAGAACTTATTATAATACTAGCTATGTATAGTCTAGTAGATCAAATGGGTCCAAGGCAAAGGTTTGATGGTCTATGTGTAATTATCCATGCTGTTTATTTGTTCCCACTCTTCCTTACATGGTTTTGTTCCAAATCAACTGTTTTGCATAAATATCTAACCAGTATTAATTATAGTGTTTCCAGGAACTGTTCCCAGTAGTCAGTTTAAATGTGGCCACCCTGCTTTGTTAAGGAAGAAAATTCAGGCATGTGGACAAGAGCCAGTTTGCTTTAGAGCCAGAGATGAACCCTTTGCCTCTATTTTTTTAAATGAATAGATGTAGTCTTAATTTTGTGATTTCAGCCAAAGAAATACTCCTTTTTTAACAAAGTATCTTTACCTTTCTTTTGTTTGGATGAACCACAGGAAACATATCTGGGAGAGGGGAAAGTCTTATCCCAAAATACAGACTTGCAGCTGAGGAGATTTGATTGTTGCAGGTCTGGTTGAGGTAACTCGTGTGGAACCCTGACCAGGTTCTCATATTAGACCCAAACCCTGCAAAAGCTGCTACCAGACTAACTCAGAACCAAAATATGGAATGTATCTCTAAGTTTAAATATCTATAAACCTTCCTGTGTCCAAATATCATGCCAATTTATGACCATTTTACAATTTTGTAAACCTTTGTGCACAGAATCCCGTGCAATTCTGCACATATGCAGCTTCAATTTAGGGGCTTGTGTGTCACACACTATGTAGAGCAACAAATTTACATTGAGTCTAATATGTTGGACCTATTATTCACTGAGTATTTGAGCCTTCTGAAACTATCTGCCAGAGGTCTACTGCCCTTAGGATCATTTCTTAAGTAAGCTCTATGTCTCAAAATGTGAATCGGTCTAGGGTAATCACATTTTTTATTTCTTTCATTCATTTCTTGAGTATAATGAAGGCTGAATTAGCTAAACGTTTTCAGAGTAGTATCATACAGTATGACTATGAATTAAATCTCAACTTAAGTGCTCAGTTCCACTGGATCATAAAAAGGAAGATTTCCTCATTGATTTGCCTATCTGTCACTGTTTAAGGCTGGGCCGG
>NW_009619282.1:24091-59319 GCF_000690535.1 Cariama cristata | reverse complement strand
CCGGGAAAGTAAAAGCCCAAGCGCCCGCTGCTCGGCGTTGGCCTCGGGGGGAGCCTGGCGAGGGGGCTTAGGGGGCGTCCGGTAGAGATGGAGCCCGGAACCGCGGGCAGGTGTGTCTCCCCCCCCTTCCCGACACGACTGGAGAGCAATGCGAAAGCACCATGACAGCCCCCGGATACCTTAGAGCAACATAAAACAGTGTTCCGGGTTTCTCAGGTCTCAGTAATTAAGCATTTTATGCATCGTTAATAAGACAGAACATTAAAAAAAAAAGCGCACTGAATTAGTGGTGACAGAGGAACTATAGACTACAAGAAGTATATTTTTTTTAACCTTGTCAGCTTTGCACTTTTTTCTCCACTATGATGAAGAGATTACTAGATCAAAATCAGGTAAAGAGCTGTACCCTGTCCTCAGAGGAGACTTCAATATCCTATCCTAAACAGCTATTACGCTCATGTTTTACCTTTTTTATCCCTAAAATGAGTTCAAGCCTTACACTTTTTTTTCTCCTCCACCAAGACTGTTGCAGTCTGTGGGAGTTAGACCATTAATTTGAGTGGGTGCTACATCACTCCTTAAGCAATTTTATGTTTACCAAAATAATCTATAAATCAAACTTTTCAAACCTTTTCGTCTTGAGCAGAAGTCAGGCTCAGCTAAGCCAAAGCCAAACAAAACTAATCAAATACCTCCATGCTGGGGGATAATACTGGAAAGTAAAATGTGGTGTGCCACAGAAGTCTGCACCTGGCTTAGACTTTCAAGCAAAGGTTGATTCAAACATCTCTGGTACATAGCCATGAAATACTCAACATTAAGGTTCATAACCAAATCTTTCACCTTGGAGCTCCTTTCATTCACAGTCACACTTACCCATTGCTTAGCTGAGTATTTAATACAACTTGCCACATTCTACAAATAGAAATGCAAACAAATAATATCCAGGCTTAACTCTTCAAAATGCAAAAGCTGTAAGTTGGCTAAATGCCTCTAAGGGAAGTGACCCCATAAATGAAAAATTTCCTTGTTTTTCTTATAATGATCAAGCTGTGGATGCTAAACATAACAGAGGGCATTCAATTTCTAGGACAGATAGTTCCACTAATAGACATGAAAATTACTTTTGTCATGCTGCTTTTATTGATCATGCTGTCGGACAAGAGGAAAGAAAAAGTAATTCTCTGCATGCGACATACTACTTCCTATATAGGGTCCTCCGGGGCTACAGCAGTGTGGTTAAGAACAAAAATTAAAAGACAAACCCCAAGCCAAATCCTGTGTATATGTATTTTCAAATGTTAAATTTACACCCACACTGGAAAGGCTATAATTATTTTAAGTTTTGGTCACAAGCCAGCATTCATTTGAGATTCTGGTTAAGCTCATCTCTGTTATCCTAATAGTTATTTAATAAACAGTATGCACAGTTTACATGCAGATAATTTTAAAATCATTTATACTTTTAGTATTTCCTGAGGCCCCAGTTAACACAAGAGCTCTGTGTTACAGATGAACAAATAGCAGCAGAGAATTCTTGACAGTTTACAGTCCAGAGACTGAAATCACATGGTAAGATTAGGGGGAGGAATCATCATTATCATCTTCACTGTGGCTGGAGAACTAAACACAGAAATTGAAGTTTACCAAAGCCTCCAAAGAAATCCAGGAACTGAGCTCACATTCCCAGACTCTGCACGGCCTCTGAACCTTAAAACCATCTTCCTTTACTACAAGGTGTCAATCACAATAATTTTAAAAACTTATTTCTCAAACAACAAAACATCAAGAGATTCCATAGTTTAGAATTTGAAATTTATCTTTTCAATGGTTTTCGAATGCAGCCAAAATTATATGGTTAACATGATGGTTTAAAATTAATGGTCTCAGTCCAGGTCCCACAACAGATGTGCACCCATCACAGAGCTAAAGTTGAGTCAGAAATGAGTTGGCGACCTGAACAAAGATTAAATGGGGAAGAGTCCTGGATTACAGTTAACTACTTAATGAAATACTCAAAAAACCCCACACTGACAGAAATCAAAACATTTGGTAAACTGAAATTGGTAAGCTGGGCATTCTTAGTAATAACACACACATGCACACACACAAACTCTTTAAAAAACTCACACTTACAATAACAATGCCACAAGTTTGTCCCTATTTTAACAATGAAATCAAGAGTGCTGAATTTGGACTAATACTGATTTTGCTCACTAAAGCATCAAATGACAATTTCGTTTTCACGCACAAATCGTGCAAGAGCTATTCTGTGACTTCACACAATAATTCCAAGACAGAGTTTTATCCTTTTCTGAAAAGCTTAGATGCATTTGCCTGTGGTGTCAAAGGACTGAATCTACTTACCCAGACTATCTTTGCTAGTCCAGTGAGCTTTGAAGCAGGTCACAGATGAACAGGTTTCTTCTCAAAGCTGCATTTTTGTGAAGTTTTGTGAGAACAGAATTACTTCTCAAAGTACAAAAAGGCAAAGAACAATATGAAACCAACAGGTAGACAGCTATGTTTATCTGCATGTTGCAAATGCAACCTAATTTTTCACAGAAGTCTCATTAAATCTTGTTTCCCCTCACTCTTTTCTATTTCCACAGTTTTCTATTTCATCATTTCAGCATATGTATTAGAAATGAGAAATCAAAAGTTAGATCCTGGCAGCCACCAGCACATTCAATAGGTGACTGGAAATATTTTGAAAGGACCTCGATTATTTTAAATTGGATTCCAGACAGACAAGGGCAATATTTTTAATTCAAGGGAAAAAAAAAAAATAAAAAAAATCACTGTTTTGGCTCTCCTTGGAATTTGAGTTTGTCTACAGGATGCAGACAGGTTTTAGTATTTGCAGTAAAATATTGAGACTTCAGAATTTAAAACCTGACAGTTGTTTTTAACAGATAAAAATATTCATTTATGCAGAAGTTTTCATTTTTCTTTTCTACCTTTGTCATTGAATTACTGCTCCTCTTTTTCAGCTGCTTTGCACTGACCTCTCTTTCTCAAGATTGCTACGTAGAGGAAGTGGTCTATCCCTAAAAATCCTGTTTTGCTACTATGGATCACTCTGCAGGTTTTTGCTTGTGTTTGCATCTAGAAACACAGATACAAAAGAAAAATAAACTTTAGAAAGTTCTGAACAGCCACAGCCCATATTCAAAACTAGTTAGGCATATAAGTTTAGGCATCAAGGAGGAAAATTTCACTTTCCTGCATATTTTAAAGTGATTAATGGGACCAAATATCAAGCAGAAATCTTAATCAGAAAAAAACTAACAAAACAAATCCTTATTGTGATTTAGAACTTGCTAAACATGATGTACTGATTTATGACTTTTGTTTCCTATTAAAAATCTGCTTTTGGAGGTGGAGAGGAAAAGTAATTTACATGAATGGCAAGAAACTACCAATCCCTCTCAAAAGCACATTGGGAAAGGTTGAGAGGAAAAAGTTGGAGAAAATCACGTCCAGAGAAAACTGTTATTTTATTCTTGTGGAACAAAGAACTCCATTCTATCGTTTCATAGAAGGTATCATTTGACAAAGCAAATGAATTTTTTTTGTAAAAATAGTCTGTATTAAAAATAGTGCAATAAGCATAGTAGTGCAGAGGTTCACAGAAATTGCTGTTTTCCTCTAAATAAATTTATTTTTAATTGCTGTCCCTCCTTAAAAAGGAAGAAAGAACTTATGAGTAAGTAGATCTATCTTAGAGTGGAAACAAAATACAAGCTCTCTGTTGGACAATCATCTTTAGGCAAATACTCAAACAAGTGTTTTAGATTAGAACAGCTTATTTTTAAGTGTGTGCCACAGAGTTCTACTGAAACTAACGAACAGGAACTCTTCTGCATCTGCTTGTTAGATCACCAAAAATAGCAGCATACATATTACCAAATCAAACATTCATTTTGTTTCCCATGTTTTACATGGCAAGAATAGTTAGCAGCATTTCTTTTCTCCACTTGATTGTCATGGAATGCCATTCTCCTCTATCTATGATTGAGGAAGCCACACTATGTTATTGTAGTCCTTGAATACTCTTCAGGCATCTTCTGGCTTCAGCTACATACATGACTTCTATCATTAAGTCATTTTATGAAGCACATCTTCCAACGTATAGCATAACATCCAGGCAGTTATACTTGCTTTGAACAAGCTCCTCAGCTGAACACTGGCTTCCTAGTTCAACATGGCCAGAGTAGTGCTCACTTGGCAATACCACATGGCACTTGAAACCTGGGGAACAATCTTGCTCTCCTCTTCACTCACTCTCCTTTGAAGTATTAAACAAACACTCATGCGTTTGGTGAAAGCTGCAAAATGCGTGGTGAATCAACTGAAGGGCTGCAGGATATTTCCCTTACTAGCCTGACCTAAGGATACACGTGATGCTCCACTGCCCTCCTGCATCACCAGGATTTTTCACAATGACGAAGACAATATTCTCCAGGTACAGTGCTTTCCTTGACTGACAGTACTCTGCATCTTGCTCTCACTAGGCAGAGGGGTTACCATCGCACTCACCAGTTCTCTCTGCTCTGGGCATCCACTTCTCATTCCAAAAGAAGAGCCAGCTTTTCAGTAAAAAGTTTGCTTTTCCTCTTACCTGCCCACTTATTTACTCCAACTATAGCTCTGATTCATCCTGTAAGTATTTTGAAGGTAATTCATTACCCCAGCTTCAGTTAGCTTGGTTGGTGCTCAACACTTGAAAGTATTTTAAGTTGAGCTGAGAAATACTGTAGTGATTTTTGAAAAATCAGGCCTAAAACAACTTTCTATTCACTCCTGATTATCCTTGTACATAGATGTACTCTTACAGTCTCCCTGTGATCTCACTGATCACATTGTACCTTAGTTTATCTTCCAGCAGTTAAATGGTTAATATTTTGAGTATTCCCCATGTAGTACTTGTACTACAAGTGTTGTGTTTTCCTCAGGAGATTGAGTGCTGTGGACTAACTCATGCCAATAAACAACTCACGTGCTGGCTCCAGTGTGGTATTCTTTAGCAACTGTTATTTTAGTTAATGATTCAGTTAAGTGCCTTTATGATGCATGCCTTGTATAAGGACTTTTGTATATAAAAGATTATCTTGCCTGTTTATACTGCAAGAATCACACGCACAAACAAATAAACACATAACCAGCACTAATTTCTAAAAGATAACAGGGCTAAAAGTCACTGGCCTTTCTAGGAACTCTTCCAAAAACAGAAATTAGACTGAAAACCAAGATTTGAATTGTTTGTTAAAGATTATTAGAAACAAAGTGAAGCTACTATATCTCCTTTTTGGAATAGAAAATAGTTTTCCGTTCAGGCACATTACAGACTTGTAGTTAGTTGATTTGCTTATTCACCACCTGGGAACTTTTCCAGGCTATCCTTGATTTATCAGTGGGTAAAATCAACACAACAATTAGAGAGAAACTTAAAGCTATCAATTCAGACTTGGATTTGGAATGTATTTTTCTTGTGCTGTTATTTGACAAAATTATAAAAAAAAATTAACAAAAAGGGTGTTGCAGTTTAATGAGGTTTTGTGCTACAAACTTTTCTTCTATTTATTTGTAATAGATTGCAATGTGGCACTTATTCCAGCTCTTAAAATAAAAGAAAAAAAAATACTGTGGATTTGTTAAAAAAAACCACTATGCACAAAAAGCTTGATCCTGTATAGCCAAGTGTTTACTCCCTTCTGTGATTTATCTTATAACTAATTAATTGTTTAAGGCCTATTTCAGGAGGCTTTCCTCTTGAGGTAAGCCCACATGCAGACTATATGTGGGGTTTTCAGAGGCTTAAGGGAATTAAAACAATCAATACCCATAGAAAGTATAAAGAAAATTAGTTTACTAACTTTCTACTTAGTAACTGAACTCCTAGCCAGTGAAAACTTCCCCCCCCTCCCCCCCCATTTCCATGACAATTTTAACCTGAAGCTCATTATCTCTTGGAGTAGTACAGTGTTGTTTTATGAACAGCAAAGTGCTGTACCTGCGTTTGTAGGTGTGGGAGCTTTGCATGGAAGTAACTGTAGTCTGTGACACTGTTACCTGGCAGTAGTAAGCCCTGAATGTCCTCACTTAATGGCAGATGGTCCACAGCCTCAGCCTTCAAACCAGCCAGAGATCCTCTACTCTGGATAGGGATTCTTCATAGTGTCAGTATTTAGGAGGAATCAAGTAGCTTTTGTAAAAAGGGAAAAAGAGATAGCTTCATAACTCTCTGCAGCAATGAAACTTGGCACTATTCTTTGCCCTCTATAGCAGGAGAAAAGTATTTTTTTAATATTAAGTGTCCATAGATCCTGCTGACAAATTTGTAACAAGAATAAGACAAACTGAATACTAAACCCTCAAATTAGTGTCCACTATAAAAAGCCCCTTAAACTGGGCAAAATAATGCAGCATCAAGGGGGCTAAAACTATTTGCAAGTTTGAGTCACATTAAATTAGTATTGTTGGCCAAAGAAAAGAGTCAAAATACTAAATAGGAGCATAAGCAACTACCCAGCAAGTATCACCATGGCAGTCTTGCCAGAAAAACACAGAAAACTGGCTTCACTAAGATAGGCCAGGGCACCAGTCCCTGATCAACAAATAGTTTGTCCTTAGGAGTCAGGGAGGTAGAGTCTCTTGTTAATGTCAAAGAAACCTCAGCCATTCAAGCTAATGCCACAGGTCCCCTTCATGCTGCGAGTAACGCAGATGACTTACCTCAGGGAATGATCCTGCCCTGATATTTTGAAGTCTTACTCCACTCTTACCACTACAAATTCCTTAAGTGGTTGAAATAAGGGGGTGGGTGGGAGCAGTGAATATTCAGGTTAGTTCTAATGTGTTACACAGTGCATTTACAAGTTGCTTTTTTAAAGAGCGAATAACAGAAACAACAGCTTTGTACAGCTACAGCATCCTTCCAAACTTAAGTGTGGTAGAGAATAGGTTGACAATAATGAAGATAGATTCATTTCCAGCAGCATTTAACATAAAATACTATAGCTAATCTTATTCCTATGTAGGATTGTTTTCTCTATGATATTTCTTGAAAAAAAAGAAGATTTAGAGATAGGACCATGTTTAAGGTGTATCAAGAATCTAATGTTGAGAGGCACTTATGTGCACTATTATTATACAAATGGCAGCAAACAATTCTAGGTATCCACTTCACTGCAGGATGTAAAGCAACTGTAGATCTCTCTATAAGAACTGCTCTCAGGAAAGTATGAGCTATTGGTAGGAATATTATGTGCCTATATATGAAAACTCATGTTCTAATTTTTAAAAAGATCTAAATGAACCATTCTGGTTTTAAAAAAAAAAGTTGGAAAGGTTGCTTTTTTTTCCCATGACAATGGTTATAAAAAGAATAATCCCTTTTTCTTCAAAAGTAATTCTCCCCTTCAGCACAGGTATAAAATCTTTGCTGACTGGTGGTAACACAAGGCTAAACATAACGCTTTGTATTGTACATCTCTTCTTAAGAGAAGCCCTATTCTTTTGTCGTAGAAAATTTTCTGAAAAAAAAAATATCTATTTTCTCAAAGTTGCATGTTTTCTTTTCATAACAGGATGTGTTCCACTGTTTCACTCTATAGCATTAGTTAAGAAAAAAAAACCCCTTTTTCATAACAGGATGTGTTCCACTGTTTCGCTCTATAGCATTAGTTAAGAAAAAAAACCCCCGACTCGCAAGCACAACGGTCAATTTGCAGCATGCTAAAACTGCAAAAGAGCTTCAAAGTCGCACACAATTGTGACTAATAAAGCTAAAATCACGCTGATAATATAATGAGAATTGACAAGTAACATGAATGAACATTGTGTTCCGTTTTATAATTTTTAGAATAAATAGCCTATGAGACCAGACTGTAAAACATAGTAAAGAGAAATGCCTTACTTTACAGGGATTCATTTGTAGGAAACAGTTTGCAGTCTCCTTGGTAGGAGACTGATGTCCTAATACAGTCCCAGGTACTTCTCAGCCTAAGTCCATGGCTCCTCAGTAGGCACCTGGGCAGCCACATACAGGCAAAAACACTCTGCCCACTTGATACAAGTGGACATGTCAGAATCACTCATGCAGGGTACAATTCCCAGGCTCTAATCTTTCCTCCTACGTGGAATTATTCCCAATTCACTCTTTTTCTCATGGTTCTGGGTAGCCTGTCTCAGAACACTTTCCCCAGGCTATATTTGTCTTCTGTGATAAGACGGCAATGCAAGCTAGTGGAAACTTTCTCCATGTCTGCATTTTAGCAGTCCAAATGTGAAGGGGGATGTCAAGCACTGATGCTCAGCTGTGGAAGTTTTCCCGGTACAGTCATCTGCTCTCTGTTTTTCATCTACAGTGTAACAGCAATGCCATGGATACAACAGGAACAACCACATCCAGCTAGAGACCACTGACAAGTGATGATTTTCTCATCAATGTCCAGGATACAACCTCAGCACATGCTCCAAGTAACTGGGCAAAAAAAGTAAGATTGCTTTCTACACATTCCCAAACCTGAAACTGGTCATGGCTTCTTTAACAAATGCTGAACGGCCTATTCTTTTCACCACATCATGTAAGAGCACTGGCCATTTCCCCATTTACTTGTGTTTTGGGCCATGAAGGCTCAAGATACTGTAAGGTAAGGAATGGATCATGCTAGAACTAGATAAAACCTCTGCTCTCTTCCACTGTTGGGAACACAGCTGACTGTACTAGTCATTGTCCCATGATTTAGAGACTACGTCAATAATAAAAAAAATAGTTGAGATTTAATCCTCAGTGTAATCTGCTTTCTAGGAAAATGGTGACATGCCTCATAAAAGTCACTTGCATTATCCTAGTATAAATAAGGATAAGCATTTTGTCCCTTTGTGTCATTTATAAATCTAGCCACTTTTACCCATCTAGTTACTACAGCATTTTAAACATATCTGTTCGTGTACACATAGGTTTAAATATACCATTAGAAAAGACAATACCAGGTAATTTTATCATTGAGAAGGTATGTTATTCATTAAGTACTTCAATAACAGCAAAAAATGTCGCTGCATCTGTTTGTCTGGCTAGAGGTACAGAAATGTGAATACTGATAGAGTTTAAAAAAACCAACCAAGCAAACATAGCTTTCCTTCCGTGGTACAATCTAGGACATATCATTACAAGTAAGCCAGGAACTTAATACACTCAAATAACTTTTTCCTGCAAACAATCCAACCACAAAATATGCTCACCCATCTCCATTTTAACCTGTCCTATGAGCATTAACATAAATTTGTTGCAATCAAATTCTCTACTCCAAGAAGAAATGCAACATTATAAACTACGTTGTACCCACCTGTTAACGCTGAAATCACTGGTGAGAAATTTATATGCTAGTTGGAAAATAGACTTGTTTCTCTTGTCCTCTCAATCTGGACTTTGCGTCTTGATCATTTGCAAGATGTGTAGACCACAGCATGACACATGCACTGACTTCTTTATGACAATTCTGATTTATTTGAACATAGAAAACTTGCCCATAGCCAGATGTATGAGATAAGTGATGTGGAAGCTACCCTCCCCTTTCTGAAGAAAAAGCAACCTGGAGTCAGGAGCACAATGGACACACCTCAATCATCTCAGTTCCTTCTATTCTCTTAAACAGCTACAATCTCTGTATGAATAGCTTGATGTCTGTTATAAGTGATTGCTCTGAACTGGAATTCTCTCACCCAGTTTGAAGAACTCCTCAGTTTTTGATTCCTGCTATGCATTTCACTTCTTTGCACTAAGATAGAGTTGTCTGATTTTTCACTAAGGAACAGTATGTAATTTCTTCTGTTCTACCAGGCTGATACTCCACATGCCAAGATCTGCTTCATCACAATTCTTTCTGAATAATCGAAATGGAAGCATGCATTTCTCTTTCTTTCCCTCTGTCCTTCCTTGCTGTTGGAATTGCTGCTGATCAAAAACTGTTCCTGGGTGTCTCTCCTCTGAAAATTTCAGGTTTTATACTGGAAGGGGGAGGAAGGGTAACAAAAAACATTGTTACTTGAAAAATTATAATCTACTCAGTTTCAAATGATAACCCTTAAAAGCTATATCACCCTGTCAAGGAAATACCACAGGATTTTAATCAAAGCTTAATTTTGTGCTCAGTGTTTCCAACCAAATGTTTTCTAAGTACTGTTATTCACACTGTCTCTGTCAAGTGGCATTAATGCTTAAAAGCCTCAAGCTGTTGCTTGCATGAACATGGGGTCTCAGTCCCCCTCTTGCTAAAGCATCCAGAACTGCTTAGGGGAAAGGCAGAGGGAAGCGAACAAAACTCAGAGAAAAGTAATTTGAAACTGTGACGGGGTAGCTTTACATACAATTACTGTTAGCAACTTTCCCTCTAACTTCCCTGTTGTTTAGAAAAGTCCTTGTTCTCAAAAAAGCTGTCCGATCTCTATCTTACTCCGTTTATGTTGGGAGGGTCTCAGTCTCTCTCTCCCAAACTTTCTTTTAAGCACCATATAAACAAACTGTTATAGCTATTGAAGACTAATGAGTTCTACTGATGTCTGGAAGAGAAATGGTGAGAAAAGATAAGAGGAGAAGCTGCCAAGAAAATGGGCAGTGGGGGCTGGTGGGAGGAATAACCTTTGAAGATTATTTGAGAAAATGAAGAGGAACTGAAATTCAACATGAATACTAGAACCTCAGCATTAACAACAACTTTCCATAATAAGCATCTCCAGGGCTAAAGCATCCTTTGCCTTCAGATTTTGACTTCAGGCCCTGATCCAGCAAAGTACTTTAGCCTGAGTAGTATTATTGAACTCAACCTGTGTCAATGGGATTGGCTCATATGCTTAAATTCAAGCATGTACTTAAGTGCTTTGCTGGATCAGAGCCTTGCTTATTCTAGTCTACGGTTACCTTATAAGCGGGAAGTATCTATCAAGCACAATTACCTTTCAGGTGTGTAAGGGATATCGATCACTAATTGTGTAGCAGGTTTTATGATACTGGATGAGGCAGCTATCTGCAGTACATCAGATGCCACACTCTTCCATGTGGACAAACAGTCTGAGTTGACTGTTTGTCACTAGCCATTCAGACTTGAGTATCCAAGACCTGTCAGTCTGCAACATACTTGTTTGAAATTAATTCCTTAAAACTTCCTTCCAGTGGTTGTTACACTAATAGTTTAACATCTTCATTGGACATTATTATACACATCCAGCATCACAGTCCAGAGAACTTTTTTTCTTACCTGTAAAATCCATGATCCTCTTAAAGCAGAACACACTTCACATTTCAAAATGTTCCTTTCTAGAGAACAGAAATCTTACTGATCGCTTTTCCTACGTCTGTCTCCACTTCCTCTTTCATCTTAGATGCTTTCAGTGAAGATTAAAAATAGCCCAAGTTACCTTGTTTTAAATATAGATAGACCCTGAGCCCCAACATGCTGTGCTATTATCCGTTTCCTCCAAGAACACAGCAAATACAGATTTAGTAATAGAGGAAGAAATATTCCAGCAAAGGCAAACTTGTTGCTGTGTTCCTAAGGAGGAGGAAAGACAAGCATCCTAGCCAATCTCCATGAAAATAGTTTGCATGGTTTGTGAGCAGCCCACCTGGAGCCTCCTCAGATTTTAAGTCTGCAAAGACAGGATTTTGCAATCTGCTCCAGAAATTCCTGAAGGTCAGAAAATACAGAAGACCCCTGAGAACAAGAACAATGGCAAAACCTAAAATGGGCAGAAAACCACTGGAGCAAAAACTCAACATCAGGATCAAACACTTACTAGCTTATTGTAAATTGATAAGAGATTTTAGACTCATCTGATTTATAATCCTAAGGGTCAGCTCCTTAAGGGTAAGAAGCTGGCTTTTCTACACTAGACCTGGTCCTTAGATGGTGTAAAAGTGACAGCTCGTTCACATCCGCACAGAACCCAGGGCACATTTCTTTGGTGAAAGGTGGCTAAGAATTCCACAGCAGCTACACTGAATCTGACTCTGCTTCATACAGCTAAAACATACAGAAAACATGTATCCGCTATTGCATATCAAGTTCCTTACAACCAGATATGCATCCTTTGACATGAAACCTTCGTTTTCAGTCCTGTTTTTAAGGTAAGAGGGTTTATAACAACTTCTTTATATTCAGGTTATATCTCATATTTGCAAAGTGCAGAGGTTATTTTTACATGTGTGCTACTCAAATTGATTAAAAAAATCTTATTGGTGTGTGTACACATTTACACCCCTTCTTTACGCATATAAATTTGTTTATGAATAGAGTTTTTCTATAAAATCGTAACTTCTTTGAAATGTACAAGTTTTAAAAGACGCCATGGTCATATGATAAATAATGGCTAAATGATGAGTTCTTAAAGTAGTAGGATGGCAGTAATAAATAGATCAAAGACTTCCCTATGCTAATATCCATATGAGCGATAAACAACGGTATTTCCTATCCTGTAATACATGTCATGGCTCTGATCCATAAGGTTTCACATTTTTTGCCTGCACATAGGCACGCACAGGCTCACAGAGCAGATGTGAACACAAGTCTCTAGTGTAATTCATACTCCAGTTCAGCAACTGTGAGGGTATGCTGAAGACAACGCTATGACTAACACGGTCAAGAAATTCCTGAGAGAATAAGAATGATGGTTAACAGTTCCAAGAAACTCTTCCTCTGGGTTATTATCCCATAGAAAGAGAGAGTGGGTTTTAGCAGCCTTAACCAAACAAACAGCTCTGAGAAACTAGACATATTCCCTCTGAGATTACAGCGAATGAAAAAAAAAAAAACCATCTTATGTTAAAAGTGGTTTGAAGCATTCACGATACTGTCAGTGAAGTACTTGGACTTCTTCCTGCTTTGTGCATCAGATCAGAGTTTCCATACTCCCAAAGGAAACTAAGCATTGGCTGAAAAAAAGAGAAAGTCCCCTTTACCCTTACTGTTATCTTTCCACAGCTGGCTTGATTGAACCAGTGTGAGGCACAGGCACAGACAGCCATTACTACAGCCACCAGAAAACAATGCAATAGCAACTCAAATGGGCACGCCTGTTTAAATGCTTTACATCTGGGACGCTCTGCTCACACACCGCAAACTGACTGAAAGGGAAGTTGCTTGAAAGCTGTATTTTCTTGTAGTGTTGTCCAACTCTTTGAGTTAGCTGGCAAATGAAAGATATGATCCAGTCCCAGGGCACCAAAAGCCAGAAATTAAGTAAAAAACTACCTGAGTAATGGCTTAACATAATGTTAAGATTTCAGAAGTGTCCACCTCCCTTTTTCTAACACTACCTCCTTACATTTCCTAAAGCAACTTTGCCATCCTAACACAGAGTGAATACACAAAATAACACCTTCTTAATATACATGAAGTAGTGTTGGTATTCCCACAGATTTCCCAGCTCAGTCTGTCTCTGAATAAGTAACACCAGTAAAAATATTTCTAATATCTAACCTTTAAGTTTTCTGTGTTATGTTTCTTAGTGTGCTGAGACAGTGATTAGCACAATCAAGCACTGGTTGCAGGCTGAAGTTCATTACTGGTGCATTACTGTGGCTCTCTATTTGCTGGTACACAGCATCAGAGCATCCCTTAAGAGAACATTCGATAGCATCACTCATCTATCTGCATTTTCATACAGTCCAGATGGTTGCAGTAGTAGGGAACCATGAATCAGAGCAGCAGGAGAAGTACATTCTGCTGCAATTTTCCTTCTGGTGGTAATCTTGATGCATTTAGATTAATCTTGGTCAGGAAGTCTACAGTTCTGGGTAGACGCACCCAAAGACCTAGCAAACAAAATAAACCAAAGCAGCTGCACTCAGTTGCTTGCCAACTATCAGATGACCAGATTTGCCCACAAAATCTCAGTAAAAGATTACAGCAGCTCAGCTGTGTGACAATTCCCTACCGTGTAGAGTGAATTTTCTTTTGAATTCCACAAGGGTGGCATTCTGTTGCAAATAGGTTCTATTACTAAAAATCAACTTAGAAATCTGTGTACTTTAGCAGATTAACTATTACTATGATGTACAAACCCAGAGAGAAAGAGGAAACAAGACTTCTTCCATTTGGCAAACGCAATTTTATTTCTGGATTAGTTTTAAGAGTTAAAATTTTAAACATTCAAACATGTGTACTCTGCCAGACACATTAATTGGCATACTGGAACAATACTGCAAATGAAGAAAGTCAGTATAATCATTTTCATATAAGTCCAGAGTTCTCAGGAACATAATTGTTATTTTTTGATGTTACTGAAAAGAGGGTTTCCAAACCTTGAAAAAGCAAGACTTCAGTGGGAATTTGATATGCCAAAGAACTACAAACTGGCTCTCATTAGTCCAGATAAGAAAATCTAAACTCGGTATGAAAAACAGAATACAAACTGGCAGATACAAGGAAGACAATGACATTTCTAAGGAGATGTCTTGATAATATTAAGAAATTACTAAGTCTACAACTGTAATCATACTTATTTAAAGCCAGGTTAGTATAGATTTTATGGGCTTGAGGAATTTACTCAAATAGAATACATATAGTCACCAAAAGCAAAATGTGTAACTGTGACTACACATAATGATTTTATCTGGACTACTTGCTAGCTATTTACTTTGCTGGTAGAAAAGATTATTTTTCTGTATAAACGTCATCAAAATTATTCCTTATAATGCTAGCACTCCTGGTATTAGTAGTTCTTCCACTGGCAGGGTTTTTATACTCAAAACAACTCACAACCGAGCAACAGAAATGGATGTTAAAAGAGCTACAAGAATACGTGTGAGAACAGAAGTTACCTATATACATTCCCATTTCTCCAGGGAAAAATCACTATGTATGGAGTAAAAATATAATCCTTTTTGCACCTAAACTGGCCTGTGAACATGTAATCACAAGCGTTACATGTGGGAACAGACATCCGTGTTCTATCTTCATTTGTCATTTTGCTGTCTATTTCCAGGAAAATTGGAAGATTATTTTCAAACTTTGGCCCACCAAAACAGCAAAAAAATAGATTGAGTTCTCACAGACCAAACTATACTCACTGGCAGTCCTTCTCAATGATCTTGCAAAAATTTCTTGCTGTATGTCAATAGAATGATTTGAAATTACTCAAATTACCTGAAGAATCTGAGGTCTGATTGCTCACATTTCTTTCAAATAAAGATGCATTTCATGTGGTTATTGATTTACTATTAATTTACAGAGCAGCAGGTTTCTGCAGGGGAAAGACTTAATTTCTCCAGTGTAGTCTTCTTTAAAAAAATGTCCTGCAAAAAAAAAAAAAAGAGAAGGAGATAGTGAAACAGATGCTGTTACCTGTAGCGCAATTTTTAGTCTTTCTGGTAAGCACAATTTCATGTAACTGGATCTCAGTTGAGTCATTTTGATTTGTATTGCAAGTAATAATTGAGAAGATCACAAATACCCACATGCAACAAGAAATCTTACCTTAGTCCTTCTAGAGATCTATGACTGTACTTGCAGTAATTGCAGCATAGAAAAACCTTACACAGTAAACTGAGTTTGTGACACAAGGATAATTTCAGGACAAAACCATCATATAGTGACAAATTAACACAGACAAACTTCAGTGAAAACCAGTCAGTCATGAATACTTGTTTACAGGCACACTGCCATATAATACAAATGGAAACTTGTTCTTTGGACAAGCCTTAACAAGGAAATAATTTGTAGTTACTTATGAATTCACAAAGCCACAGCAGTGGTCCACAGATAAGGAAAAAAAAAATTTAGACTAATCCTACTTGTTCAGGCAGGGCCTATTTATTTTATAGTCTGACAGATGATAAACCAATTCTGCAGAGGATCTCTAAGGGACATTATGAAGTAGAAACTAAATAATTATATTTTAATAGGACAGGCATGGCAAAAGCCCAAAGAACACTCCAGCATGCCAGGAACAAAAGCAAGCATGGCATGCAATGCAGAGGCAGGCACATGCTGAAAAAAATAATGCACCCTCACAATGGACAGTCATGTTAACCCAGGTCTGGCTATTCACCATGAGGGAACACTGCAGTGGCTACAGCTGCAGGAGATACCCTTGTCTGTACACGGGTGCACTGCCTTCAAAAACCTTTCTGTGTGTGTTGGGACTGACTGTTGATGAGGGAAAAGTAGGGCTAAATATACAGGATATGAAAACAAAAATAAGTGACAGTTATTTCCTTGCTTGTTAGTTTATGCACATGTATTAAACATGATTTTACAGCAGTCTTCAGTCGGTGTTAGCCAGTACAATTACACTGATTTTACAGCAACTAATACTCTAGTATTCTATACAGAACAAGAGTCTGGATTAACAGTAACTACAAGACTTTCCTCTGCTGTTTTACTTGGTAGTAAGGATATCTTCAAATCTTTTCCTTCACTCAAGCTAGAGAACATTGGTCTTGCTTTTGAAAGTGTTAGTCCAAAGTAAAGCCAGTTGTATCGACTTGATAGCTCTATCACATCTTAAGCTATGGATTCTTGTTTCACATCTATGGTGATTATCTTAAAAAAAAAAAGGGACTCCTTGAATGTCAAATTGCCAAGATGCCCAAATCACTTAGCTCTTTTGAAAATTTTACACTTAGGTTGGCTTAGACAAGGATAGTAACTGCCATTTAATTAAAAAAACCCCACAAAACAGAATCGAATGTCTGTTTGTGAGGAAGAATGCTTATGGACATTTGTTTCTCCAAATTATGATCCATGGGACCACAGCAAGTGATCCAGACTGAAGTATGTATTTTATAAAAAACAAAAACAGAAACCCAAAACCCCCAAATCCTCAAACTTCAAATCGAAAATATGAGTGTGTAGTCATGTACAACCCAATTCTGAGAATCACCATTTTGCAAAGTCTGGGAACCACTGCTGCAATGCATGATAGCTACTTATAACTATCAAATTAGCAACCATGTGACATAGAAGGTTATGTAGTCCACAAGAAGTAAATACTTGAAATATGTCTGATCACAAAAGCAAACTGTATAGACTATTGTTACTAGCCTTTTAATCCCCAGAGAAAGAAAGCTTATGCACTTACATTTCATCATCGTATTCCTTTGGAGGCGATGCTGCAATGACTAAGTCAATCCAATCCTGAAAAAGAAATGCACAGGTAAGTATGTGCTGCTAAATACTGCTTTTAGAGGTGGTTAGTGGACCACCATGGAATATCAGACAGAGAATCAGGAAGGCAATCTATTCCTGGAAAACCACAAGGAGCAACAGAAAGACATCTATTAAAGATTTCTATAATAGGAAGACCGTTTCAAGATAGAGATGTTTGATTCGTATCCTGAAATTAAAGAAAAATCTACTGGTCTTGCAACAAGCTTTTAAAAATAATTATTTAAAAGTATTATCCTGCATTTGGTCATCTTAGTAATTTCTTGCTGAGAAGACTCACTGTAGCTGAAGTGCAGTGTAACTTGTACATTAAGAAACCAAAGATAAGATATCTATTATCATAAAATTCCAATCAGCTTGCAAGTCATTTTCAGTACCAAAGAGAGATTCTACAGCTAAATGTACTATAAACACTCAGAATGTAATGTGTTTAAATACCAATCTTGACATGTGGCTAAGTGCCATGAACTTTCACAGTAAATTACATGCGTGACTTTCAGACATGTATATACACCAATACCTTCTGCAGATTTCAGCTCACTTTGGTAGTACATGGCATAACTGTTACTTTTGATGTTTGCAGCCTTATTTGTGTTGATGTGGCAATGTCATAAAAGAAAAATATACCTCATATAAGCATTATAGGTAGAATGAAGTATTCCAGGTTACTTACCCCACCCACGTTCCAAGCTTTTGCTAGAGTTGCCTGTGCTTCTGCCAGCCTGCTGTCAATTAATATCTTGCCATTTACAGCTAGTATTTCATCCCCCTTCACTATGCCTCCTGGTGAAAAGACCAATATGGTATACATACACATAAGCAAAAAAAATTCTGTGAGTCTTTTCTGTCCCGTACTTATGCCGTACTGAGTATAATGAAAAGTGTCTTCACTAGATGTGAAGGCTTAAACTTTCTTGTCTATGTCAATTTTTAGTGTAATACAGGCAAAAGCAAAAGGAATTTTTATGCATGGAAAAGCCACGCTAATCTCTTATGGATCATGGGATGCTGGTTGACAGCCGGCTGAACATGAGCCAGCAATGTGCCCAAGTGGCCAAGAAGGCCAATGGCATCCTGGCTTGTATCAGAAATAGTGTGGCCAGCAGGACCAGGGAAGTGATCGTCCCCCTGTACTTGGCACTGGTGAGGCCACACCTTGAGTCCTGTGTTCAGTTCTGGGCCCCGCACTTCAAGAAAGAGATTGAGGTGCTGGAGCGTGTCCAGAAGGGCAACAAAGGTGGTGAAGGGCCTGGAGGGTAAGTCTTGTGGGGAGCGGCTGAGGGAGCTGGGATTGTTTAGCCTAGAGAAGAGGAGGCTGAGGGGAGACCTGATCGCTCTCTACAATGACCTGAAAGGAGGATGTAGTGAGGGGGGGGTCAGCCTCTTCTCCCAGGCAACTAGTGACAGGACAAGATGGCATAGTCTGAAACCACACCAGGGAAAGTTCAGGCTAGAAATGAGGAAGCATTTCTTCACAGAAAGGGTCGTTGGGCATTGGAATGGGCTGCCCAGGGAGGTGGTGGAGTCACCATCCCTGGAGGTGTTTAAGAAAAGACTGAATGTGGCACTTAGTGCCATAGTTTAGTTGACATGGCAGTGTTAGGGCTAAGGTTGGACTCGATGATCCCAGAGGTCTCTTCCAACCAAATCGATTCTGTGATTCTGTGACCAGTAAGAAACTAGTTCAGTAAGATTTTCCATAGTCACAGTTTGTCTGGGTAATCCATCTACACAGCTTACAAACTGAGGTTGATAGTAGGCTGTTACAACTATGAAAAAGGCAGCACTACTTGAAGTCCTGAAGGTATAAGTGGCATTTGTCAAGGGTTTGCAGGACTGTCATTCTTTTGCAAGAGGATGTGTAATGTTTAGTCCTTAGAACTGATTTTGACTTGCTAATCTGGAATGAAGCACAGTCAGCTAACTGGGACTGGATTCAAAGAAGGGAAAAACACAGATGGTAAGGGGACAGCCATAGCTATAACAGACCCTCACAGCAGTGAAGAGGCAAAGAGAAACAGAGTACTTGAGAGATCAAGCAGCTGAGATGTTCTCACAGCAAGAGTGACTTGAATTTAGATGCAGGCTAGGACAAGGTCAGCAAAGGCAACGCAAGGAGATACTTTCCTGTCTACCTACCTGGTCATCACCAGAATTCTCAAGCAAAGGATGAGAGATACTGGCCACTAGGAGCAAAGCCTGGATGTGTTGGTATGCTCATTCTTGTGCCTTTCAGAGAGCTAAGCTGTTAGTCAGAAGGCTCTGGCCTTTAGTGGGATTTTGGGAGTAAAGCCAGATGTTTTACAAAACAAATTACTACTGAAATACGAACAAAACTAAGCGGTGTAGTGTAGCCATGGTCAGAGGTAACTGCTTTGCACATGAAGTACTACAAATGTCATTGCTTGGAAACTGTCAATAATGGAGACCATATTCTGCTTTCCTTAATTAACAGAATAAGCCAAAGAATCAGGTGTTGTTTTTTGGTTTGTTGGGATGGTTTTGGTTTTTCTTTTTTTTTTTTTTTAAAAGATCAGACTGGAAAAAGGGAGTCCTTATTAAGAGAACAGATCTACATTTTCAGGCCACGTTATTGAAAACTCTGTAGTGATAAAAATACAGCAGCAGTAACCATTTCTTCTTAAACACTATTTGTAAATTTTACATAGTTATTAATTTAAAGCAGCACCCTTCAAAACCATGAGCCTCTGAGCTGCCCTTAGAGCTGAGACAGAACATGACTGCTTAGAACAATCTAAGTGTGCCTCTCAGTACTAGGGATAGCTATGAAGTCAGGCAACAACTCTCAGTCAGCGTGCAGCAGCATTCAAGTTCCCCATTGTTACTCACCATGTTTGTCTGCAGCACCCCCCTCATAGATAGCAGACACAACTATCTTTCCAATTGGAGAATCAATTCCTCCCTCGACTGCAAGGTCTAATGATCCTTCCTGTTAAAAAACAGTTTTAGTTCAGAGAAGGCTGTTAATTTTTGCCATCAACAGGAGCTTAATCTTTCCTTCTTTCCAGTAAATGGGACTGTACATTAAATGCTTACATGAACCCTTTAAATACCAATCAAATAATACAGTATTTACCTTTTTAATTCGTAATAGCCGTACATCTTTTCCCATAATCTGCTCTGGGGTAAACTATGAAAAGATATAATGATTAGTCATTTCCACCTTAGAAACACAAAACAATTAGGCTGATCTATGTAGTTTATGGGAGAAAAGGGACCTTTCCCTCCTCCAAAATAGTGTTAGAGGAAGATCAGAACACCAGATCATCTTTTCCTGTAAGAAAGGTCCTTTTCAACATGACTAAAAAAGACAAATACACAAGCCCCAGTAAACCAACAAGCAATAATCTTACCCCCTCCCAGCCCTCAAATTCAAGGATGTGTTTTTTCCAGTGTATTTCATATTAAACAGCAAGACATATTTGAATTCTCTCCTTACCATTGAATATGGATCAAAATCTTCCAAATATTTCTGGAAGCCCTGAGAATAAAGCAATACTTAATTGTAAAAACATCAGGCTCATGCACACACTTAACACACAAACTCCATTTTATTTATAAGTGAGAGAACATATAATTCTGTAAGCAGTGAAAGAAGATAATAAATGGAGAAAAGCACAGAAAGGCAGCAAATAGTCTGTCCTGACAGTCAGGAGACATTTCAAAACCTTATGACAGATCAGCAGTTTGAGCTGGTCATACTACAGAGCAGTTTTGAGGAATAGTTTACCACTTTGTAAGTTCCACAGTCCCTCTCTACACTTGACAGAGCAGAAACAAATCTTGAAAGCATCATGGGCAGGTATGTTCTGCCACACTCTGAGCAATGTTTCTTGGGACTATCACCATGTTGGGCACTATCTAACACAGGCAGAAGTGACAGGCTCCAACTCATTTGTCAGCAACACTACTCCATGGTGACAGGGTTCCAGCCTCCTTCTTTCCTCCTTTCCATGGAGTTTCAGGGACTTGGCTCCATACCACAAGCAAACACAGGACAACAACTGATTTTGGTTTTATATGGTACTGTGGAGAACCTAAAAGTTTTGGCAGGGAGTGTCTGAAATAGGGAAGGTAATACTGCAGTTAGGTAGAGCAAGATTTAAGCTTTGAGAGGATCCACACCTTCTCAAGCTTTCAAAATCTAAAGCACTACCCTTGTCAGACTAACACTGCAGGGAAAAAGCAGGAGTTACCTTTTCTGCAGAGATGAGAGTTCCCGAGTCAGCAATCAGGAATCAACAGTGTTTGGGTGGTGGTTTCTTGAGGAGGCTTAGTAGTTACTGGGTAAGACTGTATGGGCAATGCTGGAGATTTATAAAAACTCTGCACTTACTCTGCATGTTAAAGTAAGGACTTCGGGACTCAACAGAAATCTTTACTGAGGCACCTGAATGCTGTATCACTCTTGTGGCTTCAAGCCACAATAACCTGGGGATATGGGAACAACGCAGAAACACACAACCCTTTGCTGACACACAGCAGGCAAGCCATTATCTGATGCAGACCAGTGGCTCAGTGCATGATCAAGCTTGATATATTCATTACTGCCCTCTGTTCTACTGGATCCATCTGACAAAGTCTAATCCACTCTTAGACTCAGCTAAGCCTTTTTCCACTTGCAAATCTAAGACACAGCTTAAGATTCCTCTGGGATCTTTAAGGGCTGGCTGTTAAAGTTGCAGCAGAAAACACTAATGACTCCTCCTGTTATCATCTTTGTAATCTCTCTCAGTTGCCTAATTTTGACAGGACTATGGATGACCCTTTGGGGTCACATCTCATCCTTACCACCACTGCCTCTGACAAAGTCTGTGAGCACTACTAGACCACTCCACGTTAGCAAACCCTCAAATGTGCAACAGTGCTGCCCATTTGTCTAACCACGCTTAGACAGACCATGCAACAGTGGTGCTGATGACTCTTACATGGACTGGCAGTCATTACATGCAGGCATACCGAATTGTACAGTGCGAACCCTGGCTTTCCTGCAGGCTGCCTCCCTCTTCACCTTTTCCCTGAGATCAGAAGATCAACTTAAACAAATCATGTCCTCGTTCCATGTTTCTTCTGAGACAGAAGAAATATTTGCAAGGGTTGAAGCATGATTTTGTCTCCCCAGGCTCCAGAGCGCTAAATTTTCAGGGCACAACTGCAGAACTTTTGCTTACTGTCACAAGTGCTTTTTTTTTCATACAGAAATATGTTTTAAAAGCATTTTTTGGGAATAGGAGGATGAGAAACCTTATTTAGCATTTAAATTATGGGTTGCATTACATTTGTTAACTGCTAGTTTTGAGGAACCAAATAAATGGGAATTTATTCAGACTTCACAGGAATTAACCACAGACTTCAGCAAGGGTAGAATTTCATCCTGGGAAAAGAAACTAATCATTCTTTCATTTACAAAGTGTATTAATATTATGAATAGTTTAACTAAAACTGTAAGACAAACATTTTTACAATGATACCTACCTAAACAGCTAATAGTTTGAATAGCTGAATTTGTATTGTCCTTTGGAATCATGGCTGAAGTAGACATCTGTGGTCTTAGAGTAAGCAACTTAGAGGAAAGAACTCCAGTCTCAGCCAAGTCACTAATTCTTTATGTAATCTAAAGGAAGTCAGTGAACTCTTTGTCCCAGGTTGCCTTCATGAAAAACAGATGTTGCCCTTGAAGAAAGTTTTCCTGGGAAAATAATTTTTAAACAGGGTCAAAAAACCCAACCTAAACCCCCCAAAAAACCTGCAAGCAAAGAAGTGATACGATCTGGATCCAATAATGCACAAATACAGCTATGATACAATTAAGATATCCACTGAACTGTAACAAATGTTCCCAGAAATGGGCATCACAATGCAGAGAGCAGAGAGCATACTCCATATCCAAGCAGAGACTAATGAACCAAGCAACACCAAGTAGAAACCACAGAGCTAAGCCTACCCTCCCACTACTCAGGACATCTCAAGCGAAAGAGCTAAGTCTATTCTAATCCTTTCTTGACTTCCAGTAACATTTATAGGACTGAACATAAGTAGAATCTGGAACATTAAAATGTTTGATTGCACTGAAACAACTATCTCTGGACTTCTAGATGAAAGGTAAAGTTACTACTTAAGAAAAAAAAACAACACACAAGCACCTAAGCCAATGGTACTGATCACTGAAGTTTCTAGCATCAGTAGTCAATAGCAATTGAGACCTGACTGAAATAAACAAAAAAGAATTGAAAGAGAAATTCGTGACCAGATATAACAAAATTTTCTAAAAAACACATTTGCAGAGAACAACTGTTGTACATACAGAACACACTAACATTCAATGGCAATCTGAACAATCTCAAAGTTTGATTTATCTCAGTCAAATCCAGTTTTCCCTTCTAGATCTAGACTGAAACTGATCAAAAGAAGAAAAAATTCATTATTAATCTTAATGGTTTACCACTCAAACTCATACTGTGAGCTCACAACTGTGCGTCAATGTTTTCATATAACATGGCAATGCATCTAATTTTGCCTGCACTAATAAGTGTTTTGCACAGAAACTGGCACATTTAACAGGAGCAGAGAGGTTAAGCACAAAGTTCACTTCTTCAAGGAACCACCAGCCAGCCAAAGAGGAAGAGATGAAAACTTCATCACTGTGACAGAGGAAAGCAATAAAAGCAGTAATACAGCAGAAAAACCCTACACAATACAGGAAGGCTATATGCATAAGTGCTTTCCACTACTAGTTCCTCTTATTTCCTAGCAATAACTATGTTATGATAATAGCTCTATTTGTTAACTAAGACTATTTTGTTACTCAAAGCATTGCAACTGGAGACTAAAAGAAACAAGGAAACCTTAGGAATATAAAAAATAATTTGCTAGTATCAGATCAGTTATTACTGTTCAACTATCTTAAAGACTGCACTAACCATCTAAGTAGTTACAGATTATTCAATCTGAAGGATTTACTATCATCTCATTCTTCACCTGTCTAGACTAGCAGGAGCCACAGGCACACACTGAACATTTACAAATACTAGCAGTTTTCATGCCCTAGGACTGTCTTGCATCCTCTGTTTTGGAAATTAAGCAACAAGATTAGAAAGGAAAGTTTTAAATCTATGACCACTCAAAACAAGAAGTACCACACAAAACATGGAAAATGTTATTTTACTTGTTTTTTGTTAGATCTAAATGATGAATTGTAAACCACCATCCTCTTAAACATCTCTTGTGGCTGCAAAAGAAAGAAAATTGCCAAACCAGACATTGACTTTTTGCTGTAAATAATATCACCTAGTCACAAATAATCTCCCTGCTTGTTTTTCCTCTTCTAGTGACTGAATCACACTCGCACTTGTTAGTGCTTGTTCCCTATACCATTTCAAGATGAGAGAACACACACAGTGAAATAGTACTCAATACAAAGAGGAAAGAATTCTAGAAAAACTACATAAATAATGCACATTTCCATACCACAAGATTTCTTAAAAGTATTTTCCATTAATCCTTTTATCCCTAATTTCTACAGAACAGTGCTGGGGTCTCTTCTCCATGATTTTTGAAAAAATAATTGAAAGAAAACCATGGAAAAATGCTAGACAAGTAATTTCCAAAATATTGAAAAGTCCTGTTAAATATATGTTATACATTTAAGATTTGCTCCCCTACCAGGGATTTCCTGTACTGGAAGGCGAATTCCATTCTTAAATTCCTCATGAATTTGATAAGTTGAAAGAAGAGATATATGTATTTGGGCTCATCCTGAAAGATGCAATTACCTGAATATCATTTACTAGTACAGGTTCATTCTACTTAAAGAAAAATTCCTCCTGAACTTAATTGACTTATTTCGGACCAATCTTGCTTCAATTTGGATATCTACAAGTAATTTCACAAGGTTAATAACTGCTGGATTTTGTGTTGGGCTTAAATAATTTTAATTGCATATTGATTCTGTTTTTCTTTCACTTCCAGTGCATTAACAAAATGGTACACTGTAGTTCGGAATCACTTAAAATACAGAACGTCTTATTAGGTTATAAAAATTTTCAAAAATAAAATGGGCTAAAAAAATTATACAAATCACTTCTCACATCTCTCCAGCCTCCACTCAAAACCCTGCATCAAATCAGGTAATGTATTTGAGCCTTCTGAAACAAGAACAACTGTCTACAGACTACACTATGGTATTTACACTACCAAACTCAATTTGCTTGAAAACAAATTACTATGTATCAGTTTCAGTACTGATTCTATCAGTGTCCTATAGCCATACCATTACTTGGAAAAAATATATCTATTCCTGAGTTAATGAAAGACTTGTGGTCTTCATTCAATTAACACAAAGACTGAGTTTGTGTCTTAAAGGACTTTTGGGCAAGTCTGGCAAGATTTTCCACAAAACTCTTTACCCCTTCTTTAGCCACTTAGAAAAAAAATTATTTCCTTTTCACACAGATGGTATTTGTATAGCTATGGCCAATAATAACTGAAATTTCTAATCACCGCACACCTTACCACAGTGTCTTAGCACCTGTCTCAGGTCCCTTGACTGTAGTCCTGTAGAATCAGACTTCAAATCTGGCAAATCAGAGCAAAGCTTAAATATTCATTCTTCCTTTCAGAAATGCTGCATCCAACCACAAAGCAGTGAGGAAAAAGTCTTTAGCAGCAGCAAGTGCCTCAAAGCCTTCTAACTCACACAACAGGATGTTTGTGATAGTTGGGAGACCATAGACTAATGTTCGTGTTGGTTTTGCTTCTCTGAAAATGCTACCATTAAAACATAACAATCCTCTCCTGTTCTCTGAGCCAAAATTTAATTAGCTTTGCCATGAGTGTATTCCAATTCACTCTAGTACAGCAGAGACAAACAGTTCACACTGATTTTGACCTACAGCAGTTCTCAGCATTCAAGGCCAAACTCAAGGTTTAATCCTCACTCATCATCTCGCTATTTATAAACGAGTACAATTTATTTTTCATAAGCTGTTAAAAGATCTGGGAATTCTGACCTGAATTCAGTTAATATGAAGACTTCAGTCACAACAGAGATTACACTGTTCCCATCTGGCCCAACTACCTTTCAAGTAACAGGAATGCTTTACCCATTCTTGCATCTTAATTTTATTCTTATGTTCATAATTTTCATCTTCTTTACTAGCAATTTTCTCAAGTATAAGCTCACTTGATTAGCTGTTTGAATCAAGTAAATCCATCAAGATCCATTTCTAGAGCTTGGTACTCAGGACAGCTAAATTCAGATAAAAACAAGGTAGAAGAAATTATGTGCATTATGTCATATTAAGACATAAACACTGGAGTTCCATAAAGTGTGTGAAATCTAGCAAGACAAGAAATAATGTAGCAAAAGATAATTTGCATTTGGTGATACTTCCCTTTGCTAAGAGAAGCCGAACTGGTCCTGTATCTGAACCACTGACTTAAAAAAGGAACACCTCCTCACTGCAACCCCCCACTCGGCAAACAAACAAAAAACCCCATTCCTTCTGCATGAAACTAAATAATAATTCTTACACATTTCTGGAGACAAGCAGGTACCTCCTTGTCTGTTTTGTCATTCACTGGTCTTTTCATTTCTTAACTAATAGAAATAGCCTCCCTCTTTACTTCGATACTCAAGCAAGTCTTGGTCCACATACTAATCTGACTTCATTGCACCGAGGATGAATACTCTTTACTGCATTAAGTCACAAAGGGAAGTAAGAGGTAACAGGTCTATAAAACCCGTTTATAGACTGATGTTTCTCTCAAAGAATATTGCTCCCAATGAAACTGTGATCTTCCAACTAACGTAAGACAGTTTGGGAATGAAGACAATTGACATCTGAAGCATTTTAGCAGACATGATTTGGAAAATGTGCATACATGCATAACAGATCATAAGAAATTTCCCTATGGAGGTGGATCTTATTGCCAATTTCTCTAATTGTAAGCAGTCAGTAACAAAAAAAACCCAAACCATCAAACAAGCAAGATTTTCAATTTGTACCAAGACTGACTGATCACACATAAGACTATTATAAATTTTGCAAACTAGTTTATAATTCCACACCAGGTATTTATTTTCAGGACCTAGACTATATTAACTGCAGATTATGATTTTATTCTGTTCATTCCTCCCCTAAGGAATTTCATATTGCTTAGAGATGCTGAATTACTGAACACAATCAAAATGAAAGCTCCAATGCATACAACTGAAGGAAATATCTACATTGGAGGGATTTGAATTTATTTTTAGCTTGTGTACCTGCCTGCACTTGAGCAACTTATAAAAACTACTCTCATTTATCGGTTCAATCCACTTATAATACAGAAGTTGCAAGATGACCACGCCTGTGGGAAAACTGGTTAATAAGTATCACTTAAATTTGTTCAAACTGTAACAGAGAAAATAAAGGAAATAGTATCCAAATTATTAAAGCAGGAAATGACAAAAAATCCATCACACTTTCATTAAAGACAGTTAGGAATATTGTGTGCATCATTTATTGTCACATATAGCATAAGCTTGTAATTAAACAAATGGAAAGCAAATGTGATTTTTTCCATTGCTTAGAAAGCTCATGTTGCAATACACTGCCTTGCCCATATAAATGTATATATACACGCATATCCACACACATGCATATAACAGACACACGACTCCAATTCTAACAGTCATGATAACCCTCAAGAATACATACTACTAATTGGTCCACCAGCTATTTTAAATGAATTTTCAGGGCTGTCACTTGGGAGTTACCATCCATCAAGCAGTATTTATTATTTTTTTTTTTTTCCCCTGCTTAGTAAGCCTTGGTTCACCTTTCCTCATATACCACAATTCCCAAAGATGCTACATGGTTGGTCCTAAAATATTGAGGTTGAGTTTTTTCTTCATTTACATTTGAAACAGAAATGGAAAAGAAATAAGGAAAAGAATCTGAGTCAACTTTGCAGTAACATTACATGACCAATATATTGGAGTCTAAGATACAACAACACATGCTTTTTTCTCTGGAAATGAAGTGATGTGGTATATATCTACATTTCAAGTATGTTCATGACTATTTACCAAGGAAAAATACAGCGTAAATTTTACTATTTCATTTCTGACAAATTAATTCAGAATTTATAAGAATAAAAACCAGCATGTGAATAAATGAAAAGTAAGATCTAAAGAGTCTAGGGCTCTACATGACTCCGGAATGATGCACCCCAGTACAAAAAACTGTCACTAAAAGTGACTTTTAGATCATGGGAAAAAAAGGGAAAAATACCCTCTTGTACTTACCATCAGTGATCACTTGAAAATCTACATGAATTTTAGTTAGCAGAAAATGAGATAAGCATTGATTCTTTCAGGACAAGTCAAAAATAAGCCCCACAGTACTGTAGCAGTTGGAAAAAGAATATTAAAGGGCTTACCAGAGCCTCCGATTTGATTGTTGGCCTGACCATAAAGTTTGGGTCAGGATGCAGCATGACTGGTTTAGAGACTATTGGTACCCCTGGATGCCTTTGGGTAGGTGGACTTGGAGCAAGTTGCTATAGGGTTAATTTAAAAAAATTACATTTCACAATGTAATTTGTGCAAATCCATAATTTCACCAAGATGCCTCAATTCAAATCATTTATAGTAATGAATTTAATGACACTAATACAACAAAAAGCTTACAGAATTATTTTAACTAAGACTTACAAAGTCAAACAAACAAAACCATAATTTCTCTTGCATCCAGATAGTAGCTTTTTCCCCTAAAATCTGACTTCACCAGCAAGTTTATAGAAAAATCTCATCCCTGCTGTTGGCATTTATCCTGTAAAGGCAATGAACTGAATGAGAAACTACAGGAAAAAAAAAATGCTAAAGTGTAAGAATATAGTGAACCTGAAAAGAGATTTTAACTAATCTGTGGCTAAATAGATCTTTTAAGATGAAATTCACCAGGACTGCAGCAAACATCTTTCTATAAACAATTTCAAGTTAACTTATCCTGACTTAAGAGCAAGAGTTTGTTACGCTAATTACCTACCCTTGACCCTATAAAGAACAGATACTCAGAGGCATCCGAGACCTAATCATGCAGCACGTACTAACCCTACTCAGTCAAAACTCCCACTGACGTCAAACACAGTTTTATTCAAGAAAAGAGTTCAAAACTGAGCCCTGTGGGTTTAGTTTCCGACTTAACCCCAGCAACTCTCAGCACACTCTTGTCAATGTTTCTCACAGGAAATGTGATGTATTCCAGATATCATTCATATAGTACAAGCTGTATCCTCTGAAATTATTTGAATTTCTTCCAGCAAATGGGTTAAGCCACCTTTTTCTTTTTTTTTTTTTAAAAACACAGTGGATTTTTTTTATCCTTCGTTTCTCTGTCCTCCCCCCTGCCCCCCCCCCCCTTTTTAAAAAAAAAATAATTGAAGAAAAAAGTTTTAGAACTAGATCTTTGAAAGTCCCTGTGGATATCCCTCAACTAATGTTGTTCCACACTGCAAAATATATCATATTGTTAAGTTTTCTGGTCTTAGAAAAATCACCAGGTTCACAGATATCAACTTGTTAAAGTTGTACTGGAACTGGGTGATTTCTCCTGGAGTTGCGCAATTTAGAGACGGACTTTTCTAGAGTGCCTCAGAATGGGGAAACCTGACATCTGGCCATCCTGAATCAAAATCAGTGCAAAGAGTTATCAAATGTTGGCTCTTCTGAGAAGAAAGCTTGCTTCTTAGCACCCATTACATTTAAAATGTAGTTTGGTCCTAGCTTGTTTTCTCTGTCTTGACAGAAGAACAAAGTATATGCTTCATGACATACCAACATCCAGAACACGCAAACATGGACCATTATGTTGCTGAAGTGTTGAAATACGAACTCCTCAGACCATCAGGAGTCACTTCCACTACCTGGTATTAGGTATCTGGTAACACAGCAATGGATCCATGCACATGAAAGCAAATGCTAAATTTCAAATAAATTAGCCATGCAGAATCAAACCCTTGATACTTCCTTGACATTAACATTACATGGGAAATTCATAAAGCTACAGCTATTATTAACAGTATATGACATACCAGTGGATTGCTTGACGCAGAAGATACCTTGCCGACATGGGAGGTGCTTCTTACAACCTAAACAGTAACAGACTCAGTACTGAGTTCACATAAAGTATATAGCTGCTAATAACTTTGAGAAACAGGTCAATTTATGCCAGGTATTTTAATAGTTACTTTTCAAGAATGTATTTGACAGTATTTCATTCCCTTTGTCAGGTATTTGTTTAAGATGAATTTGAAATTAAACAATCTGGGGAAAAATAAAGTTAGTAACACAGAGAAGATTTAGCAGTTTGAGTAATATTAGAAAGTAAACTTATGGAACAACAGTTGTCTCATTTTTGGCTTTAGCAGGCATAAACAAGATCTTTAGTTACTGAAGTCAAATAAATGCACCATTTCTGTTTATCTGTGGTGTTAAAAAAATGACTTTTTAAAAAGCAGCAAGGACAAATTGTCCAGCTTCTGATTTTTCTTCCACGTCTGAAACCACATCAGGAATACTGATTTATCTGCTTATAAACAAAGCAGCTTTGGCTCAGTACTAATACTTTACCAAGAGCTTAGTTCTTTCGTCATATACACTAATTATATTCAGTGAAAACTGATTTATTTTTGAAGGCTAGGTTATTTATTTTTCGTTATTATCTGATGTATTTTTCTTTAATTATTAACCTCTCTTCTCTAACATATCTAGCAGTAAAAAACTGCCAGAAACGTGTATTAGAATATGAGTTTGGGGTCAGATCCAGTATGGCACTTCCTATGCTACTTCTTTTACCTGAATATTTTCTATTAGCATTAGGAGAATGTATTTCTCCTCTGAACACTAGTATTTTGTACACTTGTGTTATTTCACATGATTTTTATTTCACAGAAACTTGGAAAACCTATTATCTGTAAGAACATCCGACATCTCCATTTCAGCGGATCTTGGCACTTCAAACACCTAAACCACATAGACTGAGCGCTATTGGAGGTCTACTTAAGTTTATAAGAGATTCATAGTTCACATTAGGGCAACTATTCACATAGAAATAACCTGCTGGTTTTCCCTAAGAAGTGATTAATTTGCATACCCTCCCCCACCCTAACTCGAATCATGCAAATGCAAAGCCTAGTATTTCCAAGTAAACATGCAAAAGCAAATGCAAACCAACAATGCAGTCAGTCAATCCATGCAGAAGACTGTGTAGGAAAGAAGTGACCATATGGGATCCTCTTCTGCCGTTTGAAAGAAATAAGAATCTTTTGCCACAAAAATGAGTACACGAGTCCTACACAGTGCTTAGCAAAGGGAATTATGATGAAACAGCTGCCATTTCTCTCCTAAAGCAAGATCTAGCCCAAGATTTCTTAAATTTGATCCTCTTTTGGACTGAGATTGTAATAAGGAGAAAGTTAGAATGTTTTCTCAAAGAAATCCCCAACTCCTGCATGTGCAAAAAAAGTCAAACCTGATTACTGGCTCTTGTTCATTTAAAATGATTCTACTCGTAATTTATTCAGTGTTGATGTTTTAAAATTTTGAGTTTCTGATTTTAAGCTAATTTGTCCACTATTCTCTCTAACAAAGCAATTTGATGACATATTTTAAACACTTTCACAAGTCATTCTCATTACACAGATATTTTTCTCAATTTTAACTATGAGTTAAATCCACTGCCTGCCATTACTTTTGTTTTTTTGTCTTTAAACGCTCAAGTCCAAATTGTCTTTTTAACCAATACATTCTGCCCAAGATACCTGCATGTGGTAGGGTTACAGTACACATAGGGAGGAGAGAGCAAAACCCTCTCAACTTACATAAAAAAAAAGCAAACCAACCCACTACCTCTGGACTGCGTTCACTACTATGAAACAACGAAACTATCCATGTGGTAGGGTTACAGTACACATAGGGAGGAGAGAGCAAAACCCTCTCAACTTACATAAAAAAAAAAAACCAAACCAACCCACTACCTCTGGACTGTGTTCACTACTATGAAACAATGAAACTATCTCATTCCTTCTTTTAACATTGCAAGTGGCAGATATGTAGATCCAATGGATAAAGCAGGTGATGAAGCAGGGGAGGGAGGCCAAGCAGGGAAATGGTAAAAAAGGTGCATGCATCCAAACAGATCGTGAGGTCACCTGGGAAGCTGGTGTTACTGCCAGGGTTGGACCTCTTGAAAGCGGAACATTTGACATAGGAAGTGGATGAGCTGATGATGCTGGAGTAACTGTGGGTGGTGGTGGCGGAGGTGGTGCCACACGTTGTTTAGGTTTGTCAACTTCATCTAAGTTTATATCATCAAGATCTGTGGTATGAAGCTGCAGGCCACCAGCAAAACGCCGCACTGATGTGGCAGAAGGAGAAGTGGAAGGACGTCCACCTGCCAACTATATGCAACAGAACAGAAATGTGCCTTAACAGCTCATCTACCTGCAACACCTCTGAAGAAGTTAATGGCAAATCCTAGAACATCACTCAGGCTAACTGCTCCTGCACAGGAAGCTCTTGGCTTCTCCCACACAGAATATACATAAACTTTTTCTTCGAAAGCCTTTTTAAAAGCACTCCTTGAGATTCCAGTTCAAAAAGAAGAAAACTGGAGTGCTGTGACAGTAGCCTTTGCTGTTGGGGCAGGAGGGATGACACACAAAAAAAACAACCTCAAAAAAACAATTGCATGAAGTCTTCAAAAGGTAAAATCATAAGACAAATCACAGATAACATAACTCTTCCCTCTCTAGCTCTTACAAAGAGAAAGTAAGAATTGCTCCTTGCAAAGGTGATTATATAAAAGGAAAGTAGTCAAAGACAGGCCCTGAAATTCCATGCCATTAAAAGAGGGCAAAGTGCTAAAGTCTGTTGTAAACATAACCTGACATTAATACAAGAGGGGGACGTAAGCTTAAGCAGCTATCAAAACAGAAAGGTTAGGGTGCTCTGAAATTCAGATCCTCATGAGGTTCTGGACCTTTTAATTTCTGTTAATCAACACCAGGCACATTGTGGGGCTAACAAACTCCAGAGTTTGAACACAATGAGCAGCTCACCCAAAAAATAAGGTTGTGTGTGAAGGATTCTACATATGCTGTTAGAGTTGCCAACGTATCTTTTATCAGTGATCAAACTGAAGTATTTAAGAAAATCCAGCTGATATGCTTTCATTTTGCTATTTTGCACACTCAGCTGAGAAAATGCTAGAGATGGGCTGTCCTACAGATACATGCATCTTAGTCTAATATGACAATACTTCCCTCAAGTGAGTATCTCTGTTGACATTCTTTGGGATCTCCTTGTCTGCCATACTCACCCTTTGGTACTAAAAAATAGGTATTTGGCAGAGGTCAAGAGATTTTGAGTGCTCTTGTACTCAAGTAGCAGTTCAAGCCTGTAGTATCTGAAATATTGTTCAGTTGCGTTTATCCCTCAGAAGCATTCTGGTTTTGTGTTTTACATGAGTTTAACTGCTTGGGTAGTTCTGTAGAAGAATTGTAATAGAATATTTACATATCATGCAATAGAAGAATTGATGGAGCAAATACAACACAGAGTGCTTGTCTTAAATGAGGGTAGAGTTCTAGAAATACAACAGTGATTTTAATCTGTAATGTTCTTTCCTACTTTACAACGAGCTGCTCCACATTGTCCTGAAGGAAACTCATGCGAGAGTGTTCCCCAAGGGTCCCCTCTGTGGTTGCAATTTCTTGGGAATCCCAGGGGAGTTCAGCAGATTGCAGTGTTCCTCTTGGAAGCAGTTGTGCTTGGAAGAGAGCCAGAGCAGCAGGATGGTGGGAAAGCCTCACTCCACATCTAGAACCATCAGGCTCTAAGGCACAATCACTGTCTGCAACTCCCTTCGCTTAAGGGGACTATTTAAAACACAAAACCAAACTGTATTCTTTGGGAGTTTCTTATCTTTTTGTCATTTTCTTAACCTTTATTCCATGCAATACAAGGAAGCATCCAAGAGCTCACCACCAGTGATGTTCTTATTCTTATAGGATACTAAAGAATATGGCTGGGTATTCTAGTCTCAGTTTTATTGTTGGTAGCATGTCCCACCTAGTCCAAACAGCTCATGACCTAACAAAACTGTTGATTTTGTGGTGATAATATACTTTAAAAGGACAAAAATAAAACCAGGTCATCAAAATAATAAAAATATCTCCATAAAATATAGGAACAGCAAATACTATAGATTGTAATTCATCAATTATTGACATTTTTCCCCCTCTTAGAATGGAGGCTAAGAGGGAAAGATCAAGGCAGATTTTTCTCTGGTAAAAACTTGTTGCTTTTAGGAGACAACTAGTGAGCTATTTAGAGATCATGCAATATATGGAGAAGCCACAATTTTACCTCAGGAGACTCATTCTCCACAGAGGAAATCTGCTCTAACCGTGTCTGACAAAGCCTTTCCACCCAGTGCTGCACCTTTTCTGATTCTTCCAGGTCTTCTCGTTCTGTCTCAGATACCTTAACCATAACATCATTGCATGAAAAAAGGTTACAGGTATAGTTACAATACAAATATGTTTCAAAAGTATGAAATGCTATTTAAATCAGTTTTAAAACTAATAATGCTTTTGAGAATGATTTCCTGTTTTTCATTAATTTCATCATTACACATGGACACTCATTAACTGCACAGACATCCCTGATTTGGGCAAAAACTGACTGTAGGAACAAGCAAATGTGGAAACAGGGTTTTGCAGTGAAACAGCAATTTTTTTAAACTTCATTATATTTAGACATAATTAAACAAGTGTCCTGCTAAGATAATTCCACTAAAGATTCGGTTTGTTTTCTTTCAATATAATTTTACACTTGATAGGAGAACAGAACATACCTCTTGCACGAGACGATTTATTTTCAGCTGTTTTTCTTTCTCCAACATTCCTTCTTTCTCTTTGGCAAGTTTTTGCTCAAACTCCATTTCCTTTTTATTCTTCTTCTGTTCACACAGACTGTCACTTTTTGAC
>NW_009619282.1:0-24060 GCF_000690535.1 Cariama cristata | reverse complement strand
TCCCTTTCTGGGAAGTTTTAGTGCTTTTGTTTTTCTTTTCTTTTTTTTTTTTAGTTAAACAGATTTTTGTATCAGCTAAAAACATCACAAACTTCAAACTCAGTACATGAGTGCCTGCCTTGAAAATTTAATTACAGTCTGTGCAAGTATGGGGATGGTCTTTTAAAAGAAAATCTAAAGTCCATTTCCCCAGCAACTCGCAGAAAATTTAACCTTATCTGAAGTGCCTGTGCTCATCAACATAAGTTGGACAAGGTCAGACAGTTCAACTTTTTTGCTCCTCTGCAAAATTACAACATTAAGGCACACAGGCCCACCACAAAACTTGGAATATTCAAACAGTTAGATTTGCCATCTCTCTCTTCTGGCATTTTTATAGAAATAAAAGACTGACTGCTTTCAGGTGACAGATGCTCATGTATAGGTAGATGTGAATGTTCTATGCATAGAACATGTTCATGCATATGCCCTAAACCCAGGATTGCATGCATTAATACAACTGAAATAAGCAATTACAAAGGAAAGGTTTAGATCAGCGCAGAAACTGAATTGCTCCCAGGAAAGAACACTGCATCATGAAGACCAAGTAGCTCTTACAAGCACTGGACAAAATCTACTCACGTGAGTGAACTAATAGAGCACAAAGCAACTTTAAAATATTAGATGTGAGTGCAACCAAAGGGGAAAACTACACAGCCTTTTTGGACCTTCCGTTCCTGTTGTCTTTGAAATACACCCTGCTCCTTATTTCTACTTTAATGATGTCACATTTCTGCTACCCTCTCCCATTTGTACTGGTACGGCATAGCTCATGTTGTAAAGCCTATGTTCTCCTTTTACTTATTTACAAAGTAAAATGGAGGAACAGCTCGCCACTTACTGTTGATAACTGCCAGTGCCTAGAGATGCTACGCTTCGGGTTTGATTTTGCTCAGCTCATTATCATCAGCTACTGACTTTTGGTGGTGGTTTTGGGAATTCAAAGCACAAACATGCTTCACCTTAAATAGCATTATTTGTCTTCCTTCCACCTTTTACATGTAATATTGATAATACAGCCTTGGAAAATAGACATTTTCCCTGACAGCTACAAAAGCCAATTATCCCAGTCACGTAGTTAATTGGAACTTTGTACTGCTGAGTTTAGTGGGAAGTTGTCTACTGCTTCATGGTTAAGTGGTGGTGGTGTTGGGGGGGTGGGGGACAGGAAAATCAAAGATCATCGGAAACAAAAATTTTAGAAAAAGTTTGAAGTCAAAAAATCTAGCTTTTCACACTAATGTTTTTAACACAAACATAAAATTCTGTTGGCATATTTTATTCACGGCTAATTAGTTTGTACCTTAATAACAATTGCTGATATTATCTTATCCTCTAATAAATTAGAAGATACACTTAGTACTGTTCTAAATGTAACATCTGGGAGGTCAACCTGCTAGGTATCACCACATGTGAAAAATTACTGAATTTAAAGGCACAATAAGCAGTAAACATGCCAAAGTGTTCCAGAATATGAACATATATCAGACAATCTTAGCTACATTCACTGCATTCAGATACAACAGGATGAGTCATCCTTTCCATCCATTTTCCCCATGGATTCAGTTTACTTATTATAGGCATTTTCATTACAAAGTGAAATTTTATTTTTAAAACAAGCCCCCAAAAAAATCAATCAGCAATTTGGAGTAGGATGAACATTCATCACTTTCAGATTTAAAAATATTTCTAAAAGCAAAAGATTAAAAATACATCTTGTCAAGCTTCTAGTCCACACTGTGTAGTAGAGTTCAACAGGAACTGGGGAAGATCTTCATTACTATATGAAAAGCTATTGGACGCTCTGTAAACTACCCTTGTCAGCAGCAATACAAAAGATCATCTATTTGTGTGAAGAGACTGAGTTTTCATAACATGTATTAGGATTTCTTTCTGAAAACTATAAACTTTACTGGCTTTCACACAAGTTACAGATCCACGATGATTTACAGTTGCTAGCAGTACAAAATGATATTGGACTATACCATCACTTCCTATTCTCTAATAAAGAGAACAGGCATTTCCTGTCCACACAGAAGGTTAAAATAATAGTCCTAAATGGTGACAAATACTTCATATTTCAGACACAATCCTGACCTTCTCAGAAACCTCATGTTCTCAGAAGATAATATGAACTCTTCTTGACACTTCTACCCCAGTTAATTACTATCAGTCACCACAAAAAAACCCCTCCACCACCAAAACACACAACACAACCACAAAACCCCTATAATACAGCTAATGTACAGTGAAAGAAATAGAGAGTAAAGCAACAAGTAGGAATAAATTATTTGAAGCTCTAATAATTTGAAATTGCAATACTTTAGCAGCAACTGTACAAATATAGAAGTATTCTATCAAGCTTAAAGATATTAATTTTTTTTTTTTTTCCTCATTCTGTGTGATGTATATGCCTGAAAGCCTTTTGCCTTCAGCACTTCTCTTACTGGGAGATTTGCAAAGTTATAACTGGGAACTGCATACTTGGTTCCCATTAAATTTTTGTCTCTGTACTTTTTGTAATACATTATGCTGAGGACTTTTGGAGAACAAAGACACACACTGCCCACCTTTACTGAATGCCTTCTGCAAAGTATTGACATACAATTCCCACTGCAGCTGGCAGAACTTGAAAGTCCAAAGTATTCAAAAGGGCAAACTCCTAAGCAGATGCATCCCAAATGCATCTTAATTTGTGCACACACTAAAAGAACCAGCATTTGACTATGAAGAATGACTAGTAATAACAAAGAAGAAAAAAGAGGAATTTAAATTCAAATTCACAGCAAACAAATTTACATATCAAACTTTGTACCTTGCGGATTGTGGGAAATTTTCCTTCATACCGATAAAACCATCCAAAAGCTACAAAACGTAAAGGAAAAGTTGTTTTTTGAAGAAAGTCAAGGACCAGTTCAGATTCAGATCAATCCATGCTGATACACGTAACTCATTAAAATTTATTTGAAGGTGCAACACCAAAGGTTGGCCATTACATGACAAGTTCTTAGACAACTTCTTGATCAATTGTGCTAGCACATTTAGTCATAAGTTACCCTTATTTCACCAATACACATTTTATGTTAAACAAAGCAAACGCAACAAGTAATCTTCATACAGAACAATACAGCCATATGCATTGCCTAAGATTTCTGTGGTCACAGTCCTACTTTACACTAGTTTTAACAAGCCGCCTTAAAATGAAACAGGTATTCAAACTCATTCAAGCTCGTGGCAGAACACAGCAGCGTTTGAGAAGACAAGAAAAGCTCCGTTTCCTAGGATGAAATATTTCAAGCCAAGTGCACAAATATGAAAAACCCCCACATTGCTAAGTAAAAACATACAAAAGAATCTGTTACCATGATTTTATGTGAGAAACCCTGGTAACACACGCAGCCCTCAATATAATCCACCTTTCTGCAGAAATGATAGATTTTGCATTTGTATCAAGGTATCTTTAGAAAGCAATGACATCAACACTATCTTACCCTTTCATCATTTACCAAAGGACCACACGTATTGCCCTAGTAAAACCAAATTATCAGTTCAGTGTCAAGATTGACCATCAGGAGGAAGCGAAACTCAGGAAGAATCTGAATCAGGATAGGAAGTTAAGGCTGAGCGGCAAACCTGTTTGTCCTGCTTCATGATCACTTCATCCATGTCATCTGTTTCAAGTTGGTCATGTGCAACTCCCTTTAAATCTACTAGAGAAACAAAGGAGGAAAGGAGTGAGGAGATAGAAATGACAGTCTAACAGGGAGTTCCCATGAAACGAAAAAGAGATCAGCAATGTGTGACTAGATGTTTCCATGAAATAAAAAGAAGTTAGCAATGGGATATTTTCTGCATAATTGAAAAAAAATTAGGTCCTGATTAAATCAAATTGATTTCCAAGCTCTTCCAACCCTGAAGAGCAGTTAGGATCTGCACATGGCCAATTAGTCTGCTCTGCTATGAAGGCAAGCCTGCAGAGGTAGGTGGTTTTTCCTGTAATTAAACCATCAGCAGTTCTGAGATATCTGTCTTCAAAAAAGTATCACAGAATCAGCCTTCTACTGCACTGTCACTAAGGTAAATGCTATACAGAGGAAAATATTGTCCTGAAGAATGAGAAAACTAAATAGATAAAAGATGGTTGCAAAAGAAACATTTCCTATCTCAGTTTCTCACCCATGAAAAGTTAAGTTACTTCCCCAAAGTCACACATAAAATAAAGATAATCAGGTTAGGAACCGACCCAGGTCTCCCTTAAGTCATGCAACAAGCACTTTCCACTTTTTCCTTTGTCTAATACCGTTTTAAAACTAAATGGTATTAGACACTCTCCAAATACTATCTGTAGCTTCCAATTTAGCTTCTTGACTGCCAATTAAGCTCCGAGCATCTTAAATTCCTTTGGACAATTAAGTCAGACTTACAATTCAGGGCAATTCTTCATGGAAAAGTTGCAGTGTACAAACAGTACCTCCTCAGTCTCTTGACTAATTCTGAAGCAGACTGCCCAGTGATATCAAATAAATTTTCAGGCTGTGAAGACTACAGCCTGTTTGTGAAAGATTTGCTGCAGTGGATGAAAAGAGGAAAAAGACAGGAAAAAAGGAGGAGGAAAGACAGATAGATTCTGTAAGGAAAGTGATAGCAGGAAGGGAATAGAATAAACAAAAAGTAATGAAAAGGTGTTTGAAAATCTACAGGTAAAGCAGATTTGAAAAAGACGGATTTTTTTTTTATTTTTTTTTCCAAACTCCGAGAAATGGTCTATTTAATATCTTAACAGATCTGCTACTACACACAGCAACTCCTGGACAGATGCCTGAATTTTGCAAATTCTTAGAAATGTGCTTAGGTTTCTCACATTAGGTCACTAGAAATTGATTCAGAAGTTCTGATTGCATGCTTTTAATTAGTACATGCTTACATGCTTTGCTACCAAGCTCTTAGCATGCAAGATATTTTTGCACTGGTTGTAAACAACATTATACCATCACCATTTCATTTTCAAGATACTTGTCAAAAGAGCATGAACTGAAGAAAGTGATATGCAGAAAAATGATGTGGTAAATACTTCAGACTGAGAAGGAATAAATTAGATGTGAAAGGCACGCTGGCAAGAAAGAGACTTGTGAAAAGATCTAAGAAAAACACTTTACAAAAGTCATTGATTCTTAAGAACCTTTAACATTTCTCCTCGTTTTTTTTTACGGTCTCACTGGTGTTTTCCAACAATGACTTCTGTTGCATTTTTTATGACATTCACTATATTAAGTTGTTTACTCAATTGAGTTGCTTACTCCTCCTCATGGAAGAGAAGCAAGGGAGCTTCAAGATGTTCTTGCAGCTCCCAAAGACTGCCAAAGTAAGAGAGGGCTGCGGTCTTGCTGAAGAGACGAAGGAAGAGATCTTTAGATTTTTCTGAAAACTAAACATTCAATTTATTTCCTCCAAGCCAAAAGCAGGGAATCCATATCTATCTTTTTTAATTAGAAGCAAGCAGACAAAAATACTCAAAACCATAATCTCCACCCTCCATAATACACCGATTTAAAGGGAGAAGAAAAAAAGGTAGTAGGAACAGTATAAAGTGCACTTGTTCACTCCAAATGAGACAGCAAGTCTAGTACTAGTTTTCTACCTTCAAACACTCCAGCTCCCAAGATCTCTTCTCAAGTATAAAAATAATCTTAAATTATTTGCTGATATGATTACTGCAGAAAGCTCAAAGCTAATTCCAAATGAAAGAAAAAACCAAACACTTACCTCCTCTTCTTCATACCTTAATTTTGAAAGGTAATAGAACTCAGTAACAAGATGCCCAAAAAACCCAAAATATTGCTATAAATACTATTTTCTTCACTGAGATGAAAGGACTCATATGTATATAACAAGCATTTGAATATCAGCTTATCTACATGGACATAAAAACATAATCACAAGTCAAAAAAATGCAGCACTACTTCCATTTGGGCATATAGTGGAAATCAGCACAAGTCTACTGATGCAAGAACTGCTCTGTGAAAAGGTTGACAGGGAAAACACTGAACAGAAACAACATGGAAAGCAATGCACCAAAATACCAAGATAAAGAGGTTGATACTTCAGACAATTTTTTAGTAAGCTTTATTTTTTTTCTTTTTCCTGCTTCTTGTTAAAAATCATGACTGTTTGAGTGGATGTACATTTTGCGAGCTACATATCTGTTAAATAAGAACTATTACATTAATCTATCATATACTTCCAGCCTTCTGAAAATAACCAAGTCACAGCTAGCTTGGCTTGGACACAAACTGACAATATATTCCATACAGCTCAGTGATGTGTCTGAAACAAGTACTTTCCCTAGGAAGCAGATTGAAATCAATTACTTACTTTTGTGTTTGGAACGAGGGGCAGAGTGCACTTCTGCAGTTACAGTTTTTAGAGATTTTGGAGGTTCTTTAGGACCCCAGTCTTCTTCCCACTCCTTTTTAAATTTCTCTTCCTCTGCTGTTATCCTAGAGGAAGAAAAATGCAGCTAGGAATTCTGAGTCCAAAACGAACAGCATCAATATAAATTCATTACAAATACGTAGTGTTCAGTAGTTTTTTTCCTCTTTAATATAAAACATAATAAACTGCCTAACTGTCCCTTCCTCCAAACAAAATTCCTTTCATCAATCTAAGTTTCATTTACTAAGCTACTAAGATGATTTGTAAAATACAATGTAACTGAGTAAAATATTGTTATTTAATATTGAGACCTCCAAGGTCAGATATACAAACACCTGCACAGATATTAAGCCCAGAGTGATATGCTACAATACTGACTGTCACCTTAACTGAAGCCAAAAGCCATCTCTCGCCTAATAATTTTTCATTTTTAGAACTGGGAAGTATCTGTTAGAAAAACAGCCAATTTTAACTAAAATACTAAGTGACAGAACATCTACCACATGCCCAAATCAGATGTTACAATGGTAAATTATACCTAAAAAGTTTGAGTCTTATTTCTATATCTTATCTTCATTTTGATGATCGTTTCCTAAATACATAATTGTAGGCTACACTAAAAAGTGACTCTTCTCAAAAAGAACTAAATACTGTCGAGACACAGACCACATTAAATTCAGCATCCTAGGAGAGGGGGTGGAAACTGTCACACTTCAAGACAAAGGAGCTCATAAAACAAGTAAATTACCTAGAAGACACTTAGAAAGGCACCATGATAAAAAAAATGACATTTTGAAGGAAAATTCAGCAAATCCCCAGTAGGTCACAACAGAACTGCCATAAACCTAATAGCTTGTAGCCTCATATATGGCGCCTTTAAGTGATCCAAGACCTATTCTTGGCTGTAGCCTGTCTTGAACTGGTAGACTGATACATGGTGCCAAAATTTACCAGGTCTTAGATATATATGATGCTATTTATACCTGGATGATCTTTCGCATCCCTAAATTAGCTAAGGTAAATTTAAAGAATATCCACATGTGGTCAAAGCACTTTTAAATCTGCAGCTGAGGTCAGTATTTAAATTTGGAGGCACAGTCGGTAGCAGGGAACATTGGATAGAATGTTTAGCTTTGTTTTTGCATTCTATTTTAATTAAAAAAAAAAAAGGTTTACAATGCAACTTGAAGTACAGAGTTAAGGTCCTCTGCCATTTAGGCACATTTGAAATTTTTTTCCTAAAATGCATGCAGGATACTAATAAAGTGCACAGTAACTTTATACAAGGAATTCCTGCACAAAGGATTTTAAAAACAGAGCAAAGGGTCATCCTCACAAACTGTTAATACAGAAAAGCATTATATTCTAGTGAAACTGCCTGCAAATACTTATTAAATCTAAGCTCTAGATTAAACCTAAGTCCCTATACTACCATCCTCCCTCCTCTACACCAAGGAGATTGACACTGACTTAACAGTTTGTATTGTAATATGGAAAAGCTTAAGAAGTGCATGAGCAGCACTTGGAAATTATACAAGGAAGTATAAAGACATGCTAGTCCTTACAATGAGCAGCCCTCAGGGCAGACTAATCATGAAAGTCCTCCTGGAGGGAGCAAAGTTGCACTTAGTTCAGAAGGATACTGCATATATCAAACATTCATTATGACAGGCAATCTGGATTTGGAGAATAGAATCATTCTTCACCTGTGATGGTCTGCTTTTATAGCAGTTTTCCATGGCTACTGCAGAAATTTCAACAGTAGACCACAATAAAGAACAGGATATTATCTAGTCCCCAGGAATTAGAAAAGGAAAACGTGTAAGAATTCATCCATGTGCTGCAGTAGAGCCAACAGCAGGACTGTCAGAAGATTCTTCTCTTGTGATAGCTGGGGAACATACTCCTTTTTGCACCTCACAGTTTCCGAAATCCCTGCACTTTTTCTATCAGAGAATTTTAGCTAATATAGGTACATGAAAAGGGACTATAGTGAACTAAAAACTGTTTAAGTGCAAAGCTGAATACTTCAGGGTCAACCTTAGCTCTAAAAGGCTGCATCAAAACAGATATTGTGCAATTTCACACTATCTTTCATGTCATTTCCCAACATCATTTAGAAGAGAAATTACTGTGATAACCAGTATAACACGTTGTTGTTAATTTTTAAGTTCCAAATGTAAAACAATGCTTGAGTTACATTTATAGTACTGACTTTATTATGATATAATCTTTGAATGTGTCTAGTTCCTAGAATCACAGATTTTTTTAAAAACCAGAATAGCCTGTGATAATAAAAAAAATAACAGATTTCCTGAATAAAATAGGTTATAGAACTTCCTGCTTTCAGTGCCACAGTTTTAATTTAATTCTCTCCTTAGAAAAGTCTACTTAAAATTACGACTGATGTTTCAACTAAGGCAATTAGCATCACATAGTCCTTATTTTAGTCTAAATCTACATAGCTTTTGTTTTCTGAACTGTCTGATAGACTGAAAAGGCTATTAAATTCCACGCAGTGTACCCTCTTACAGATCATGACCAAACTACCTGTGTTTTGTTTTGTTTAAAATATAACCTAAGTAGATATGTCATCAAGTCATGTTGATGCTTGCTTTCCAACTCTTTAGTCGTTCTTCTGTTTCTTCCCTGATCCATTTCCTTACAGTATCCATTTCTTTTCTTCTGTTAGAATTAAACGTAGTGGTTTATTGACAACAGAGTAAACAAGGTCTGAAGACATGGAACTTTCTTAATCTTAAGTTTCTCTACACATTTATAACATACTTTTAAAATGAGCACTCAACTTCAATGCCACATTGAATTTATTATCATCATAACCCTCATGTTTTCCAGGTGCTGATTTTCAGATCAGTTTCCTATTCCATAACTGTGGTGTACTTACTCATATGCATTGGACCCTACATTTAGCTAAATGGAAAAAAGTTACACAATTTTATTGGAAAAAGAACATGCAGAATGTCTTCAGCCAGATTTAACATATAAGGACTCTTTTTCAGGCAGCATACTGCCTTTGTAAGGTTTTTACTTACTGTTCTATTTCTCTGCGATACCTCTCTTCTTCCTCTGCAGCCTTTTGGGAAATCTCCAGTTTTCTTCTATAATAAAGAAGAATTAGGACACCATGACAAAAATCAGTATTTTCCGCGTGAGAACTTGCACAAAGTGCGTCAGCATATAGTTAGTAAAAAGTACCAACAGTAAATATATATGCATTGGGGAAAAATGCTCCTTTTAAAAAGTCACCTTTAAGATACCAAGGATTCAACATGCTTTCGTTAGGAACCCTGAGGACATTTATTACCATCTGGATAATAAGGGCATATCATCTGTTTAACTCTAAGTCACTATCTCCTTTTGAGACAGTTACATAGTGTGTATTGCAAGAGTATAAAATTTGTAATTGTCCTGCAAAAATAAAGGATGAGAGAACAGCATCAGGAAAATAACTAATATCACACTGAATCATAGGGGTATGACAGTCAGGAAATAAAGTGACTTTTCTACTCAAGACATGTTTGAATGATATCAGCTTTGAAAACCCAGAACATCAAGAGCACCACAGGATAAGGTTTTATCAATAGAGACTCTGCAACAGCAAAATTAAGTTAGTCTAAGTTGGGAATCTTCTCACAGTTGCTCCTGTCTTCCACACCATTTCCAAATCCAAGCTAATTTAAGACTGTCCTATACAGAGTCCTTACAATCTCTCTTTCTCTTGCTGCTCTTTGATGATTTTGTTAGTCTCCAGCGCAAGTCGCTTCTGATGCATTAACTCCTGGCGTTCTTGTTCACGGAGACGTGCTTCTCTCTGCCTTTCTTCTTCAGTCATGAACAGCTCCTTTCCCTGCAATCAGAATCGCCACCCAAATCAGTTGTTAAAAAGTTTCACAAACATAGTTCTTCTAGGAAATGATTCAAAACCAATTACATACTAGCACATCTGCCATTTCCTCACATCACTTTTTCTGAGCAATACTTTCTGAAAAACCCTGAAAGATCTGACCACTTCATTCCAAAGAACTACTTCAGTTTCAGTCTTAAAGTTATGATGTGCTGCTAAACATCTCAGAAGAGGCATGCAACTACTAAAGTCAGCAACAACAGCGTAGGGGTCATGCCAAAGATGTGCTCATTGTGTCACCCCGGAAAAAACTCCACATTATACTATCTTGAAATCCAAGCGATGCAACATTAGAGAACAGCACGCTGAATGAACCCCAATGTGGAGGGCAACTACATAGTTACTGTGTTGTAATGCTCTTGTGCCTGGCTGCCGTGGAAATGTACCATCACCCAGGGAATCCAAATACAGGGAACATACTGCCAAAAGTTTATCGAGTTGATGTGTTTCAGTTGGTTTTGTTCCTGTTTCATTTGCTTTACAGTTAAGACACCAGCACTATTTTCTATTCAAGAAAGATATTTCCATGGTCCTATTTGTGGAACCCTTAGGTAACATTTACCTAATTTTCATTACTGAAATTAAAATCCCATGTTATTAGGAAGGCAGGATTTTTCATGTCTCTAAGGCTTCAAGTAGACAGCTCGAACAAAAACAGGCAGTGAAGAATGCCTTTACACCACAGTCTTTGCTTTGACTGAAAAACAGGTGCAGAGAAGCTGTTTTGTTTTCAATCTGTTCTTCAGTACAAAGACATGTATTGAGGAAATGAGAGACATGCAAGGTAAAGTAGGGTAGAACAGATGCGTTCTATAGCAACAATTCACCATTTTAAGGATGCAACCACAATGGTACATGCTGGAGTAGAGCCCAACTTTTCTAACAGTTGGTAACATACATGGGAGTTGAAACTAAGTCTTTAGGATGCTGAGTTCCTGGAGCTTAATCAACTAGTCTGGAGCATTTGTTTAAATAATGTCTACAATGCCTTTGGACAACTGCATCTTTTATTTACTATTGTTTAATTAAACCACAAATTCCTTAATATAGCTACACATTATACATGAGCCCTTAGGAAGTAGCTTAAATGATTGATTAAACCTCGTTTTCCCTAATTTAATTCAGTTGCAAGGCAATTAGAAAATACCATCTTTAGTCAGTCTATGGAACTTGGGTATCCTCTTGTACATAACTATACATTTAACTGTAAGAAGGATTAAAGCAGTAAAAATATTAAAACATTTCATGAAAGTCACTAGGAAGATTTAATTAATCTCAGCTGCCTTTAGATTAGGCCCGAAAAGCATATAGTTCTGATGTACAAAACTGCAGAAATGGAAAATTGAACAATTTTCAATGTGTTCATACACTAAAGAGACCACATAAACAGTTACACAAGGAATTAATTTGGAATAAGACTAAGACATCAGCTATTCAGGACAAAAAATTAATTGACTACAATCCAATTCACCTTTCATGTTTCAGCAGAAGCAACTATCTATTAGAACAGCTCTCAAACATGAGAAACCATTACAATAAAGCTAATTTCCATTCTTTGTCAAGGAAATGGTTTTGCATTAGCCCACAGTCATGAAACTGTTTTATTTGAGAATACTATGGATAGTTATTAATTATTAATCAAAAGCCACTCAACACTGCCCTGGTTTGACAGAGTTCAGTGGTATAGACATTATAAAGAAACACAGCTTTACTTCTTAGATATTTATTTTTACCATTTATTTGCCCACATAGTAATTTTCACAGATGTTCTGCTTTTATAAATATACTACTTACAGCGCCTGCTACCACAGAGATAGTCAAAGTACGACTACTTTTGAGCACTCTGACAGCCTGCAAATTGAGACAAAACAAAAATCAGTCTGAATTAAGTGGTAAAAGGCCTGTACATACAGGATGAAAGACACTGGTTGTCAAGGCAGGAATTTCCAGAAGACCTGCCTGAACTAAACAGGTAGGTATCCAAATCCCCATGTTCAATACACAACCTCTTTGGATAAGTAGCCTGGTATCAAAACATATTTTTTGCAGTCAGGAAAACCAGGCAGATGCTTAATAAGCTGACAACTATGAATTCAGGGAACTAGGAAGACTTGATCTTACCTCTTTATGATCCACATTAGAAAAGTCCACTCCATTTACCTCAACTATCTGGTCACCAACCTAAAGAAGTTAATCCAAGTTTTAGTACAGATGCTAAATTAGTACATATATTAAATGAAACCAGGAAGATATATACCCTCTAACATTCTTAATACAATAATCATAGGTACTGGTAGACTACAAGGAGAACAGACCAGAAAGTGGCCAGGCTTGCACATCCTCCTACATTAGCATTTCCTACTGCCACTGTTTGAGACCAAACACTGAGCTCGATGGACTATTGGTCTGACCCAGCAGGGCACTCTCACGTTCTTAAAATTTCAGAAACTCGCTTCATTTGCAATCTAACCACAAGTTATTTCTCCCACGGAAAAAAAAAAACCAAACCTCAGCTAGTGACTTTACAGTGATCCAGAGTCCTTGAAGTAGTAAATACCAAACAAGATTTCTTTGTACCTACCTTGGAAGGTGGCATACTTACCTCTAAGCCCACCTCCGCTGAAAGAGAGCCCGGCTTAACATTGCTGATAAAAATGCCTGGTTTTTGTGTTGGACCACTGGAAATACTGGTGTAATATAAAAACCAAACATTTATAGGATAATATTTCTAGAATAATACAGTGATAAGTCTTAGTTGTTTTGTCATAATTTATTTCTGATTAATGAATATTTTGGTGGTATAAACCTCCTCTGAAACAAACATCAAAATTTGCTAGTACACACACAATGGTTTATCATCCTGCTTTTCGATCCTTTATACCATAAAACTGTGATTTAAAAGAAAAAAGAAAAAATATGCAGTCTTAACATCAAAATTTGCTAGTACACACACAATAGTTTATCATCCTGCTTTTCGATCCTTTAAATCACAGTTTTATGGTATAAAAGAAAAAAGAAAAAATATGCAGTCTGCTGGATTTTTCCTTACATGTTGAAACTAACATAGCACACTGACCTACACTGCCTAAGGGTCTAGTACGCTAATGACATCTGAAAGCAAGCATGTAACACAATGAAGAATTACTAATTGCTTGCACATTTACTCACTGAACTGCAGTATAGTATATGTATAATACAATGTTATTTTTCAGGATTCTTTATTAGAAGCAAGAAGGATGTTTCAACCAGGGGCCAACATCTAGCCTGGAAACTTTAAGCTGGAGTCTAAGCTGGGCCCAAACACAGTAACAACTTATGTAGACAATATAGCCAGCAAGGGATATTGAACCACCTCTCCAAGATCGTAAATAATTTTTTTAAAACCTTTAGATCTTCTCAATAATATGAAAGAAAATCTATGCTTTAGAAAATACTAGTGCAGTTCAGTCTAGATAACTTCAACTACATATTCCTAAATATATAAGAAATCCTACAATATCCCTTCTACTCCAAAACCTCCACAATTAGCTGCAAGCATCTGTTCATATTTCTAAAGAGCCTGTAAATTCAACATTACTTTCAGGAACTGGTTATAGCCGTACGATGGCTTCTCAGTTCTGAAAAGGGTCACAGAAAGCAGTCTAAGTTCAGGGAGTGAATGTGACACTGGACAGTGCCGGATCCTGCTACATCACAGAGCAGCATTTAAAAGTATTTTAAAAAGTAAAAGCATTTAAAAGATCCAATTCCATAACAACTTGTATTATGACACTTTCAGCCTGCTCTTATTTTTAAATTTGAAAGATTTTTTTGGTTTTAAGTCAGAACTTGTAACACAGGTATTCATGCTTTGCCTAATACTACTTTTGGTGATATCCTCCTATTCCAATTTGCTTTCCTGATCCAGCACGGATCACCACTTTCCTGATACCACATCAATGAAAGATGGAAATAACTGCCTTGGATGTCTCACTTAACAAACCAGTGACATTAAACAAGAAACATGTACCCACCTGCATCCCATGCCTTTTGTACCAATCAAGCTAATGAAGACTTTCTTTTCTTTATTGTCTCTCCCTCCAGAAGAAGCAAGACCAGCAACACTACCCTTTCCTTCCTGGAAGGGGATTAAAAAATGCTGCAGATGTTACTCTCTGTTGAACTCATATCAAGACTACTATAAAACTTCACAAAGCTAGGATTAAAACCTGCCAACATCAAGATAAAATTCCTCTGAGGTCTTACTGGAGATGAATGTGAAGTACAGTCATTTCAGTGGAGCTGTGTGGCTGAGGTGAAAGACTGAACTTATCTTTTTATTTGGAGATCATTTAAATAGTCAAACTTTGTCTTCTGAAAAGGATGAAGGAAAATGAGAGAAAAGTGATATGGCTAAATAATCATTTAGATGCTCCCTAACAGAAGAGTTGGAAAAATACATGATAGTGCTCACAATTTAACTAAGTCTTTCTTCCTGAAAGCAAAAGAATGGTAATCGTGGTCTCTTTTCACCACTGCAACCCATAGAAGTCACTTTCATTCATACCTGTCATTCCTGCACTAATATAGCTAAGATAGGCCAAATAATCTGTTAAAGATTTATAGAAGAGAACTATAGCCTGGTAAGTTAATAAGCTCAAGCACAATAAAGTATCGTTTAATGAGTAAAAGATGTTTCATGCGCATCCTGCCCTTTCCTTACCTAATGATTCCAGAATCATTTCATATCACAAAAGATGTTTCTCCCAGAACACTTGTAACAAGATATTGCATTACAGAAATACATACAATAACTTCTGAGATAAGGTCAGAGAGGAAAGTGTTTCAGAACCATTATAGATTTCTCAGAAGACATCTTAGTAAAATATTGATCTCTTACCCCAGAGTCCGACACAAACTGATCCACATATTGCCATTTAAGGGGTTCATCTGCTGAACTGGAAGGAAAAAGTAAATTAAAGTAATGGGGACAGAATAAACGTGAATGTATTCAAGAAGCTACTTTGGAATGTGGTCTTCTGTTTTACATCCACAAGTTCCTTTGGATACCGTTTGCAACGACTAGTTTATTTTCCAGCAGTTTAAATAGAACATCAAACAAGCATATAATTATTTAGGCTAGTAAAGCTGGTCAAACATAAAACAGAAAATCTCAAGTGAAACAATTTTGGGAAACTTTAAGAAAGACTGTGAAAATAATCATAACTTGAACAGCTGATATAAACGTCTATGCAGACAGACACCTCTCATCATCAACATTTCTCAAACATTCCACTTGAAGTTTCAACTTTTCAACAAAAATTGGAAGAGGACAATAACTTGAAATTTTTCTAAGCTCCGAAGCAATCCTCAAACGTTACCTACACAGAGAAGCACTGGAGTTCTCTGTTCATCTAGGTGTACTGATAACGACATTTCCAGGTAATATCCACAAATAATAAGGAAATAGAAATTGATGCATTTAAGTAGGCAGCTGGCATAGAAAGTCAGATTCATCAAAGACAACATCTGCCTGTTTATCACAAAGGATGTAACATTTTAACCAGCTATGGGGATGCGCATTCACACATTTTCAAATATAAACACAGAAGTTCTTTGGATATTGAAGAAGCTATGTGAAAATCAATAATCTGGTTTGTTTTCAAATTAAGTGTCATTACCTTTTGACAGGTATCATGCCAATATCTGAAAAAGAAAAATACTCTGTTAAGTAACACTTTCTACAGATCACCAGCAATCTATTGACAGCAATCCTTAGTGATACAGGTGATTTTTTAATTTGTGTTACTTACGTCTTACTTTTATGGACACTATTTTCTTTGTACGAATGAGGTTTATGACTTCTTCATGTGTGCACGATGAAATTGAATATCCGTTTATACGGACTATCTCATCTCCAACCTCAGAAATGAAAGGGAGAAAAAAAAACAAAATTGTGAATTAACATTAAAAGGATTTTAAGCAATGATGCAACCTGGCAATAATTTTGATGCAAGGGTTTGATAATGTTGAGTCTTGAACAATTTTTGAATTTCAGGTAATGTTCAGATCACATTTACCTGTATTTGTTTGAACTTAATATTTAACACCAAAAGGGCGGATTAAAGGCCAAATAACAATTATATAAATAACATCTAATCTCTACACAGCAGACTTGTACTCCACAGATTACCTTAAATACAAGTGTCTGTATTTCAATTTGAATAATTTTAGAGTGATTTTCTTCCTTAATACTTCAGCAGTTTAAGTTTGCTTTTACCACGTGTTCTCCAAGATACCTTCTTAACTATTTTGATCAACAGGAAACTAAACTTGTTCTTATTACCTTGCCTGATTCTGGATTCACAATGATGCATTATTTTAACAGAATTTACCTCCATTTCAGGTACAGCCTCTGATTAATTACAATAGACATGCACTAGCATAATGAATGCTTATTCTGGGGTGCAGTAGTTTAAGTCTTCTCAGATCATCTACATTAGTTATAAAATCGCATGCTACCCATGTGTGACAGATTTTCAAGTGCTTCACAGCAGCAACCCATCACATGCTATGGATGAGAAGATGGTATCACCACCCTACTGTTGCTCCTAGGCTGTGGCATTCCCCCTGCTGTGTGACATGAAAAAAATTAAAAAACTTGAGACAAACATAGAAGAGAGCTCCCCACCAGATAGAAGGCAAGTCAATCACTTATCCCCAAGCCTACTCAGGGCTTCATGGTTGACAGGGAGCAGAGTCAGCTACAGAACAGACCAAGAACATGCACTCTGAATAGCAAAGACAAAACTAGTGTTATCCTCAAGGTAAATTTAGATGACGATAACTTGAGTGAAAGAGGCAGTAGTTTGCACTCTGTGCTCCACCCTAAAGGATTGGTTCTGGGTCTCTGGGCAGATACAGGCCCTCTCTGATCATCTTCCAAACCCATGTGCCTTTTGTCTCACAAATTGCATACACAATGAAAAGCACTGAAAAGCAATGGGGAATTTTCCACACAGCGTTCACTTGTTGTGCAGGAAAAGATGTAGAGGTTTTACTAATAGAAAAAAACCCAAACCAACCCTAAACAGGTATTCCAGAGGAGGGGAAAAAAAAAAAAATACTAGATAACTAAGTGTATATTAGTGTAAAAGATAACTCTCACTGCCAGCATGTGCTACCTGCCTCAAAACAGCTCAATATTGTTCTGAACAAATCACAGAAAAACAGATCACAAAACTTCGTGAAGGAATGACAGCAGAAACAAAACCAATAGAACTATCCTCCAGCACCTTTATATTAGCATACTGCACCAAAAAGAGGCAACAGATCTGGAAGATGGTAGAAACAAATCTACACGGTGCACCAAGACTCATTGTCTGTTCCAAAACCAGGCCAGCTTTACACAGAGACCATATAAAGACCATTCTCTAGCACTGAGGATGATTCCTCCAAAGCAGGGTGGTTCTATGTCATCTGCTATCTAGGAATCACCTCTGGCACATCTTATGACCTGAACTGCACAGGAACTGATCAAGAATGCTTGCTGGCATAGACCAAAGGCCACAGTGGGGACCACACTAACATTTATCAGCAATCAAATGGCAGCACCTCAAGAATATTTCCTGGCAGTGTTCAATTTACTAGTGTAGAACAGAGAGGATGCCATAAGCTTTCAGCCACTTCTATCAAATTTCAAATCTTGTTTATCAGAATACACAAAAATCTAACAGAACTAATGTTTATTTGGAAATAAAGTGACAGTACATCACTGGAAAGCTTATTTCAAGAGTCTCCCCTTCCTCTTATGTAAATCCCAATTTGATATGATATCACACAGAATTGATTTAGTTGGAAGAGACCTCTGGGATCACTGAGTCCAAAATGATGACTAGACTAGAAATATCCAAGTTTCTATGAACCTTGCCTAATAATACCCTTAGCTAGGTAGACTGAGAAGGAATCAGTGACAGAGACATTGCCCACTTCATTTAAAGTTGGATTTTATCAGCTGCTCAAGATAACACTGAAAAATGCCAGGCCCTGGCTAGAGCACCATAAGCAAAGACTTTTACCTAACGTGAATCATGTTACATGGCTGTGTGAAAACTACTGCACACTCTCTTCCATTAAGCTATGCAAATCAGTCCTCTGCACAGTAGGATATACAAATGATTACCAAGAAATGGCTTTAACAACAAACCATCAACAATACTCTCTTATACCTCTGTACTTTGATCTCCACAAGAACAAAGCCAAATACTTCAGCTTTACTGCTCTCCAGTTCTGTTTCTTGTGAACTACTGTGAATATTTATTACGTAAAATGTATCGAAATGCCATCCTGACAGTTGACAGGACTTTTCTCATTAACATGAGCAAAACAGAATTTTGTTCTTAATCAGTGAAACTTTGTGTGCCTCCTTGCAAATAACTCAGCTTTTTATGGCAGTGTTATCACTAGTTAACGATTGCTTAACATGTTCCACTTAAAGACTCAAACTTCAAGCTGCCAAATTTCAGTTTAGGCTTAAGTTTTCCACGCTGGTATCTGCATCAAGCTGATTTCAAGTTTCAGCAAAGCTAAAGCAACTAGTTCTAAACAATAAAATTTAGGTGGAATGCATTGTCATGCTCATTAAAATAAAATCTACAATTACTTTGTTGAGAGGCTCTGCACTTTCACTTTAGGTTTGGAAAAAGTCCTCATACTACAAATTAAGAACACAACTTTTATAGTCTTAGTGAACATCTTTAATTGGCTAAAAAGTTTAGGGGAAGAGGAAGGTTTATCATAACACATTTGGTGAAAGTCAGTTAATATAAAGACTCTGGCTATACTAATTCTGATCTGGGGGTAACTTCCCTTTTATCTACTTGCTTTGGGACTGCCGGGGCACCAGCCCCCGATACCAAGATCAGTTGTGAACACACTTTCAACTGCTGCTGTAGCAGATCAGAAGAGTTAGGTCTTCCAGGATGCAGGAGGCACAGCAGACTTACCAGGAACATGAAGGGATGAGAAGCTTCATTCCGACCTAACCACTAAGATGGTGCAAAAAAAAAATGCCATTGTGTGTAAACCACTATCTGCTTACAGAATTTAAGACTTTGTTGTAATATTCACAACAGTATTACAATAAATATTGTAATATTTAACATGTTTGTTAAGACTGTGCCACCTTAGATAACTGTGACTTTTTTAAAAAAAATAACAGGTTTGGGGTTTTTTGTTTGTGTTTTTTTTGTTTGTTTGTTTTTAATTTTGAGCCAGGGCACAGCTAGAGACTCCTCCTCTGGCACTGCACAGCTCAGCACCAAAAGCCTAAATTTGTGTCACATTTATGTGATAAGAGGGAGTGGAACTGGAAGTAGGAATTCCTTGATATGGGTTGTGTCTTAGAGACTGTCACATTAACACACACTGTGACAGGTCTACCCTTGAGTGACAGGACATTGGGCATGCCATCAGCTTCTACCTTTTTTCATATTTAATAATATTATCAAATCTTCCTACTGTGATCTGTTCAGCTAAAAAAACCAAACAAAGCAAAAAAACAACAAACCAAGAAACCACCTGCTTATCTTCTTACTTATTTCACAAACTTTTCTACTTCTAGGAAGAGCCATATGCTCTGTAATAGTACACAAAACATTAACAACAAGTCCACTGTACCAGCATAGCTCATGTAACGCTGTTTCCTCTCCGCTGAACTTAAAGATCTTTACCTGACTCAACACAGCATCAGAAGACTACAAAAGCAAAGAAAATGCCATACGTGACCGTCCTGCAGGAGAGCATACACTTGCAGAGGCAGAACCTGACTGGTGTCCCCAGCCCCTAACCAGTGGGACTGCTGCGCCACCTGCTGGGCAGCCACAAATCTCACCCAGGGCAACGGCCTCCGCAATTTGCTGTGCTCCCAAGAGCACGACTGTTTTCACTTAAGCCAGTCAGATGTTTAATAAGATCTTTGGTAAGAGCGGAAACAGGTCAGCACCGAAGGCTTTGGAACATACAACCTTGTATTAAAAATGCAGAATCAGACAAGGGAAAGCACATGGGGTCTGCAGTTTAGTGTCACACCCCTGACAGCTCTCGCTATGAAAGAACCCTCACTTAACCAACTTGTTCCAAATGTTCAGAACCACATCCATCCACTCACCCACCCATCCACCCCACAGGCCTGGCAGACATACCATTGCAGTCCTCTTTCCCCTGCAAATACACCACTAAATTCTAAACTAGTTCCTCACCTCAAAACCAAGAATTTAGTCCAGAGCTGTTTCATTGCTCTCAACACTTCAGGAAATTAATTGTAAATAATGCATTTTTAGGAGTGGGGTTAGTACTGGCAATGCAACTGTACTGCCAAGAAGTAAAATGGCTCAGAGATAAGTCGGACTTGTGGCACTGGCACAAAGACTCAATGTCCTCTACAAACTATAGAGACTCTCAGCCTATTTAGGATTCTGCTTGTTATTCTAGGAAACAGTAGGGAAGAGAGTGACCTCTGCTTTTCAAAGGAAGATTGAGTTCCTCAATAATAACATGCTCAAAAAGCTTCCTCCATTCCTATTTCTGGCCTCTCTCTGCTTTACTTACTTGCAAAAATACCACAAGTTTGTGTATAACTATTTAACCTCAAGCATGCAATCTTCACCTCATTTGATCTACCTAGACTTTTCTGTTCATCTTACATATTTGTTGGTGGGGGGGCTTTTTGTTTGGTTTTATTTAGTTCAAGATCCCTTCTTTACTCACAGTCATGCAGGCTATAACAGACCATGGAGCCTGGGTTTGCACAACCCAGCTTTTTAAAAGGATAACCTAACCTACTGTTACTAACTGCAGTACCTTAACACACAGAAGCACCCCAGTTTTAGGACTGCAAACAGCAGTGCTGTTTGCGAGTCCGAATACAGCTTCTGTATCAGCAGAACTAGTGTTGCTCCGAGGATGTCATCATTCACTAAGCAAGTCATATCTGTTAGTATTATATCATCTCCCCAAGAGGCACACACCTACGAAACTATAAATGCAGCCAAGAGCATATTTTATTTTTTCCTCCCATATGGGAATAAGCTTTTCCCATATAGATATTTTTAACACCGTGCTGAGCTTTAAAAATTAAATGAAAGGACAGCCTAGTACTCTTCAGTCATCTTAATAACATTTGTGTTACTGACTGACAATGCATGACTGAAATACCCCAGTCTACAGGAGACATATAGGCATGTAACAAACTGCTGCTCTTTAGGACACTTGAACAGCTTTCCCTGCAAAAAAAAGTGTCCATATACTGAAGTAATTAATAGTTGTTTTCATATATTTTCATACTTTTGTACTGGTGTCACTGTATACAAACCTTCTGAATCAGAAGGAGTAGAGATAAAAGTCTGCAAGATTGAGCAGAGTAGAACAGTAAATTATTTTATTATACATCACTGTTTCCCCTTTCCCTATCAAACATGGAGATCACAGACTTTTGAAAGAAAAGCTGCAAACCTAACTTTCCCCAAATAAAATGTCTATTATTTCTAACTTTTAACATGAGAAATATAATATTTAGTGCTTCCAGGAAAGTGAAGGGCTTTTACATAATAACATCACTGTTTCAAGTTTCTTATTTTGTATACTTCTTCCACTTTCATCTTTCATACCAATCTCCATCTCTTTGTATTCAACAGAATCCCCACAGACATAAACATCAGAAAGCAGGGGGGAGGGGGGGAAGTAGTACACTTCTTCCTGAAAGGACAAAACACTTGCCTTTTAGAGAAACTGTAGTCAAAAGGGTCAAAACTATAAATGCCTCAGTGAGTCTTCATGATTATTCAGTCATTTTAATGTACCTTGGAAACTACTTCAAGGAGAAATCACGCAAAGTTAATTGGAATTTTTTAAAAAAGCAGCAAGACATAAAACTGAGGGTATAATAGAAGATCATTATACCTTTCTCAGACAGCATTTTTGGGATAGAAAATGTGTAGAGATTTAGTTAAATAAAGCAGGCGGATGAAATTTCAGCAGCAGTTGGCTTTACTGTGAGACAGCAATTTAGAACAATGGCCTGCCTGTCAGCTCTTGTTATTCAGTGGGGTTCAGAAAGTGCCTAGTGCCACCTATTATGAAGGAACTTCAGGCTGAGCTTTAACATCATGTATCAAAAAACGGAAGTCAGACAGTTACATGAGCTGCAAAGCACCATCTGCTCATATTAATACATATAATCTAACCCTAACAAATTCATAGGCAGTCTCAAGCATATTTCCTTCTTACTGTCCCCTCATTGTGTGCCAAATTCTAACCACATTTTGAGTTGCAGTACAATTTCTACAGCCCAGCCCAAAGATCCTTTACAATCCCCTGGACCATCACCAACATGTAGTACGATGGCCTCAGTCACAGAAACCCAGTTAGGGCCTTTTTGTGTACTGAGAAGAAAATAAAAATTGACATCCTTACAGTAGCACAACAACTAAGCGTAACTCCTTATCTATCGATCATGTCAAAACGTTAGTCTGAAACAAGCAGAGCTGCAACACAGCATTAAGATGAATGTACTAGCATGACAGGTTAAGACAGTGGCTATTAAGTCCTTTATTGCTCAGCACCATTAATGCCTTCCAATATTTTCCAGCAGATGTTTTCAAAAGCCATACAAATGACTGGCTTTGTTTTTTTCTCAGTTTTCTAGCAGTGGAGGAAGGACACAGCTTGAATCTCTCTAAGCTGATCACAAACCAGGAACAACTCTCTTGTCTACGCTTCCCATTTTCACTGTGCATTGTGGTGCACAAGGCACACAAGATTTTGTCGTGCAAACTTTAGGAGGTGCATCAATGCCCTTTTTTGGAATTACCCACTGGCAAATCCCATGCTTGAATGTAGGCTACCGATGCATCCAGCACAGTGTTTGTGGTGTCCTATACCACGCTCTCAATTCTAACTAAATATAGAATTTATGGGGGTGTATTCCCTGAATTCATGGTTTTCTTCTAAGGACTTCCTAAAAGCATCCAGGGAGCCAGTTGTGCATCTATCCAGAGCAGGCTGCCAGAAGATGGGACTAATTCAACAGTGATTCTGAATAGGATATATAGGTATGAATGCATAAACAAAAGTGCACATGCAAGTATGCAAACAGAGAGGAACATCTATTTACATTTTAGATGGAATTAAAGTTAGGGTTCCATGTTTGACTGCCTTGTTGACAGGGTGGGGTTTTTTAAAATCTAAGAGTTATAGGGTTACACTGAAGCATATCTACAAAACACATTAGTTCAAATTAAACACTGTAACGAATCGTGTCAGTCTAATACATTTTGTATTAGTTACATTAGTATTAAATATAATCCTTAAACATCAATACTTCCAGCAACTATTCACACTTGACAAATTAAAATTAGCCTTTCTACTCAGAAACACAAACCTTTAATACTCCTTATCAGCTTTGAAAGCTTAGAAAGATGCAGACATTTGCCACAGCAATTGCTCACTTACCTCCAAGATATAAATGAGCAAGAAATGACACATTAAAAAACCCAAACACCCAAAACTTCATTAATGCAAATTGCATAAGTACTGATTTAGAAAAAAATGTGTTTCTATACATAATTATTTTTGCCAACCTTGTTACAGTTAGAATCCTAGAACCATTATGGTTGGAAGAGACCTCA
>NW_009619281.1:16426-37674 GCF_000690535.1 Cariama cristata | reverse complement strand
CCCGGTGCCCCTTCAGCCCTCGCCCCTGCAACCCTTCTACCCTCTCCCCCAGGAAAAGCAATTGCACTTCTGTTTCTTTTTAACGAAACGTAATAGTCAGTTTTTAGCAATCAATGGAGATGCAATTTAAAACACAAAACAGTCCCCCCACCCCACCCCGCTTCTATCCCCCAATCCTTCAAACACGTTGGTATGAACTGGTAGCATTATCTCCATGCTTTAAGCATATGGAATAGGAAAGACATTTCATCACTTAAATATTTGAATAGTGCTCCCAGTTTTCTGACTTTATGATATAAAATTATATTTCTGTCAGGGTATTTACCAGAGCCTTTTTTCTCAGACTCCCCAAGACACCTTGACACCCTCTCCCCACTCCCCACCAACCACTGAAAGTTTTCATGGAAATGCTTTTAAATTGATGCATTTTTGGACTTCTTTCAAAGCATGTTCTGTGTTTTGAACCCTGGAGTGCATGTTGGGTACTCCATCAGACCCCAGAAGCTGGAATTTTGCTGTTTGCTAGGAGAGTTTTTTCACCTTCACCTGACTCCAGGAGCTGGGAATTAATAAGAGCACCAAATACCCTGAAACTTAAGATAAAATAGTAAGAGTGGGTCCTCACTCCAGAAGCCCAAGGTGAATGAAGGTCAGAGCTGAAAATTAATGTGTAGCTGGAGCCCTCCTCACTCTTTACCCCCCACCCCCAGCATCGCCTATGCATTGCTTATGCCTGGATTCCCGCAGCCCATGGTATGGATCTGTGGAGTGCTTCTGCCCTAGAGAGCAGGGCTGATCCTGCCTACATCTCTGCCAAACCAATCTTTCTGATTTTCTCTCTCTTATTCGTAGGACAACTATAGATTTAAAAGGAGGAGGAAAAAAAAATTGTCCGCAGATTTGACTATTGAGCCTGAGCAAAATCTCCTGGCTTTTTTCCACAATAACCGTTCCAAACTATGGCCATTTTCCGAGATTACCGGTTTACTGAATAACTTTTTTTTCCCCACTATGTTCCGTATAAAGTACTTTTCCTTTCCACAGCCTATAAAGGAAGGCTAATCCGCAAACTGAAAGCCAAATCCTTCACTCTTCCCTCCGCCGAGTCTTGATGCAGAGAATAATATTCAGCAAGCAGTAATCGCGTTGTAACCGTTGCCTAAGGCCTGATTCCTACAGGATGAAAAGTCAGCGAGTGATAAGTTTCCAAATGACCTCTGTCAGCTCCTAAAAAGAAAAAGTAAAGACAACAACAGCCTGTATTAGCAGGAAAGGCCAGCTCAAGCACAACTAAACGGGGATCCAAGCGCAAGAGAACGATCAGAGCAGTGTCCTTGCATCCCCATCTAGTGGCTTTTGGTACAATAAATCTGTAGTCCCGTCCCTTTGGACATTTTCTTCTCTACCTGTTAATGCAATCTGCTAAATGATAGACAAGCACGCTGCTAAACTTGCATCAGAAGTGCTGGGCTGAGTCAAAGCTGTTAGATTTGAGGTATTTCTTCAGTTTTCAGCTTTCAAAGCGTGTTTTTTTCATCGCTGCTCACTCTGCGGCCAGAGCTGCTGGGCTCCAAAGGGGCTCGCTGCCACGCTCCGGGGGACCAATGGGCACGTTTGCTGCCTGGTGTAAGTACCGGGGTTGGAGAGATGGCAGAACTTACCACAAATAGAAAGGCACCAATAGCCCAGCTTTCAAAGAAATACTAATTTAGCTAAGGATATTCTTTTTAAGAGCAGGACAAACCAGAAAGATTCACAGGAGATCAGCCCAAACTTCTGAGAAAGGTGAGCATCCCCCCTTGGACTCGTATCCACTCTCCCACCATTTGCTCTCTCTGTTTACACAGAAAAGGACGACTCGTCATCTTATTTCCATTGTTGGCAAAAAAGAAATGTTCCAGTTTTGTAACAGATTTTTGTCTGGCAGAGTGTTCAGGTCTCTTCCCTTCGGAGGTGGTGCAGTGTCACGCATGCCGTGATGGCTGGGCTCAGCCTTGCTTTAAGACAAGGTAAGTAAACAGAATTTCAATTCTGTTCCTTCATTTCAGGTGCAATTGAAATGTTACCAGTAACATTAATAAATCAATGCTAATTTAGTGTTATCTGCTCTCTGAGCTCTTTACGACCCTTATGGGAGCTCAGCACCCACGGGTCTCTGGGTTTGCCAGCAGTTTACATCACCTTGCAACGTGCTGCGATTAGTCCAAACTGCCCAGCTGTAACTCCTGCACCTGCAACCTTCCTTGCTCTGTTACAGGCTGGTTGGTGAGCCCCACAGAACCACAGGAGCAGCGATTTAGCACACCAGCACCGCTGAGAAACCTCAACATAAAGCAAAGCTCCCGCGGCACCGAGCTCCCCTGGATGTACGCCATCCTCAGGCACCCCAGCCCTGTGATAGTCCGCTATCACAGCCTTGCCTCTTACCAAAATCTCCTGTCCCCTTTAGTCTATCCTCTTGAACCAGAAAAACTTCTTAGGGACCTGTCTCTGTGGCCTTAGTATTTGCACTGCTGACTTTGAGCTAGGGAAAAAAAAAATCTCTTTTGCTGATAATTCCCCACATCTCAGTAGAGTGGCGTTTGCAAATGCCCTGCTTTTGGAGCACTGTACCTGTCGGATGTGTTTAATCCTGCCGACGCTGTGCTTCCAGCGCACGCTATCAACAGCAGCACAGGTACAGCCAGGGAAATTTAAATTCTGAGCGTATTTTCCTAGCTGAAGACCTGTGAGCTCTTGAGGGTTAAAAGGCAAACGTTACCATACCTGTCTGTGCTCCCAGGTGTATTTTTTTATTTGAACGCTGCATGGTCTGTAGAGCAAAATCTGGTCTTGACCTTGAATCAAAGAGCCTTTTCTGGAGGCGGTCATGTTGGACTCTCCCTCTGCCCTTGCCTTAGCTCTATAATTACAACTACATGAGACATGACCTCTAGTCAAATAGTTTGGAAAAAGTGGTTTTAAAAGGTCTGGAAGAAGTGCACCAGCAGCCAGGCTTTAATAAAAAGGCAGGAAGGGCTGTGTTAAAAAAAAAATAAATAAAAATAATTGTTCTCCAGACCTAGATGCTTTGGTTTTTTTGGAGGTTGAATTGAAGCATGGCTGAAACAGCCAGGCCCAGCAGCAGTGAGTGTGATTGCCCTCAGGGAGGGACAGGTTCCACTTCTCCGATGCCATCTTTTTCAGTATTTATCAGAAGTTGTATTCTTTTTCCTACAGGAAAAAAAACCTATATACACATATAAAAACAATTACTTTTGCTTGAACTCCAAGATCTACTGCTGCCCAGGAGCTGTTAGACGTTTAATAGGATTCATGTAAACCAAAATTTCTTCCTTTAATGAGAAATCTTACCTTTAACTATCAGGAAAACGGGTGCTACAAAATTGCTGATTATCTTCCTGTCTACCAGAACTTGGTTAATGCAGAATAACATGTTTGCAGCAAATATTTCACTTAGGAGAGTATAGAAACTGCTGGCTATACCTTAGAAGATTTGTCTAGGAAACTGAAAATATCCAACAGATGAGAACACTTTCATTAAAAAAGGAAACACTGCTGCATAAGAAAATCAAAGTTAAGTTACGTGGGCCTTAATCAGCTGTTCTAGGTGGAGCCGGGAGGGTTTCAAGAAATAAACTGGTAGTGCCATGAGGAACTCTGTAAAAATGCCAAGGACCTTCCTGGCATTCGTCAGCCTAAAAGCTGATCGCTATTTAGAAGATAAATTCATTGAAATTAGATTTCCAAATACCCAGACTTTCCTGCCTGGAGGCACAGGTCTGAGGCTTGTCGTGGTGGGCTGATGGAGACGGAGCGTCAAGGGGGCTGGATGCTGTGGGTGATACCAGCCTCGGGCAGGCTCACCCTCGGGAAAAGGGAATGACCTATCTCTGCCGGGTCAACCCCAAACTGACCTCCACAGCCACCACGTGCGGGGAAAAACACTGTCGCTTTGTTTTTCTCGCACTGTGGCCCGGCTCTGGCTTTAGCCATCATCTCACTGATCAAAAAGCCCAGCTTTTTCGATTTGCACAAACCCCACGGTTCAGGGTGGCTTTAGTCACGAACTTGCCAGAACAGGGGGGAGCACAGCCTGCTGAGGGTACATCCTCCAAAGCCCCCCGCTGCCAACTGCAACGGGAGCGGGCAGCTGCCCACAATGTCCTGTTGTTTCCAGCACCAGGGGAACAAAGGCCGTTGTTGTAGGCTAACACGGCTTAGTTGTGGCATGTGCTTACACGGGCTGTTGGAGCTGGGGGGGGGACACAGGGGGGGACAGGGAAAGGTATCAACCCCCACTGGAGGTACAAGGAGGTTTCCAAGGGCTGTGCAGCTCCTGGATGCTGGAGGTTTCTCTACAGCTCCTGTTGTTCTGGGGAGGTACGGCTTTCTGCTGGGACCTGTGGGGTGTCCATCGCTGGTGGTGGCATTGGGGGGGGTGGAGGGGTGCCTGGGACAGAGCGGACGGCGTGGCTTAGCTGGGAGCAGGTGGAGGTGGCTGGGGGACACGAGGCAGCTGCGGCTGCAGTGTGTGGGGCTTGGCTGGGAAACACCGGGTACCATCCGCCGCTGCACGGTCGGTGTCTGGGGGCTGGCGTCTCTGGTGGAAATATTTAGGGATTGAAAGGGCCAATGTAAAATCACTGCCCGGGTGGTCAAACAGCACCAGGAGCCAAATCTGCATTTTAGAGCTAGCAAAGAGGTTCTGGGCTTTCCTCAGCTTTGATTTGGATATTTTGGTTAAGAGCAGTAATGTGAGCATCTCTAGCTTAACATGCTGCTGCGGACCTGCCTTGGAGTGGAGATAGACAGCTTAAATCCACTCGGAAGCCAAATCTAGTATAAACCAAGACAGGTCACTTGATGGTAAAGCATCCCCCACCCGCGAACACCATCCCTGGCCTCGGTGAGCCATGCGGGGCAGGCAGTGTTTTGGGGGAAGGATCTCAGCAAGGGAGGAGGTTTTATTTGTCATCTCCTAAATCTGTTCTGCCCGTTGCCTTCAGGGAAAGGGAGTGGAAAGGATCCTAATGCTGCGCTTTCCACCACTGGACCTCACTTGGAAATATAAAGTCTCTAAATCCTTTCTTTTTTACCTTTGTGTCATTAGGTTTCAGTCAAAAGGAGCATCAGTCTTGTGGATGCTGGTAGGAGAGAAGGGTGAATCCAGCTGCAGGGAGCACACAGGTTTTTCTGTGTTTGGAATAGCGACCACTGCACCTCCCGTTGTGCCGTCCCACCCGGGGTGACCTCCAGCCACCGCTGGCTCAGACAGCTCTCCCCCCAAAATCATTTCCTTGCTTTCTAATCCCTGCGGTTTGGCAAGCAGAGTGGGAGCAGACTGGGCTTGCTGCCCCCCACCCTGGCTGCCTGCCCCCCCAGTCCCCTTTGTGGGGCAGGGACAGAGGGTGCCAGGCTGCCCATGGGGTTGCAGTGCCCACTGGCAGGTACTGCCGTTATGCCCTATTTCCCCCTGAATCTGAGATAGAAAACTCATTTGCTCAGGTCTCTGGGCAGCTAGCGAGCCCCTCTTCTCTCCGGAGAAAGCAAGGATCTCCCAGCGCATCCCCAACATGCCCGTCCATCGGGCAGCAGCACAACGAGGATGCAGGAAAGCATCTCCTCCTCCCCAGGGCAGCAAGCACAAAGGAGAGGCAGGGTTCAAAGCAAATTAAAAAGTGGATGGAAATGGTCCCCAGGTCTGCCTAGTGCCGGCTGACACCCCTCAGCCACTTCCACTCAGGTTTTAGAGGTTTGGAAGTCTCAATCTGTCCCTTTATTTTTTTTTTTCCCCTTCCCTTAAAACCAGCGCAGCTCCCATGCGATGAGGACAGCCCTGCAGACTTCAGGCCTTGTGCATCCCTCGCCCCAGCCCCTCGCTCCTTCCCTGAGGAGCTCGGGTTTCCTCTTCTCACTCCAGTGACGCTGCCTGTCCCGACAGCCGCTTGGCAGAGCCGCGACCACACACCGGGGTCACCGCCGGCGTCGCCGTGGGTTGAGCAGCCGGTGCGGAGCGGGACGGCAGGTGGACATGCTAACGTAGGGGCCAGGCGCCTGGCTAACCCCCAGACCCGTGCTCGGCTGCCGTGTCCCGGCACGGCACCTGCCTCGACCATGGACCCAGCCCCGGAGATGAAGAGGTACGTGGATTTTGGAAGGGAGTGAGGGTACGTGTTTCCCCTCCATCCGGCTGGGTCCCTGTGTCACAGATGGATGCCTGTGAGGTGGGAGTTAGCAGCAGATGTGTCCGTGTCCTGGGAGGGATGGGGGCTAAGCTAGCCTTTGTGAGGAGACCTTTAGCCTCTTAGCAACCTAAATTTAGGTCTAATGAAATTATGAGTTATGAAGATGTTCTTGCAATTTGTGTTGCTAGAAACATCTTGAATTTAATGACTTTTTCAGCCTAAAAGTGCTGCATCACTTAAAGTGACACTGTGAATTCCCTCTGCGCCCTGCACCTGCAGTCCGTAACGCAACCTGCTCAGTTCACGGAGGGGGAGAGGTTTAACCCCGCTACTGCTGAGCTCCGACTTAGCCAGGAGCCAGGGCAGGACCAGCTGCCCACGAGCATCCCACTCCCTGGCAGTCACTGCTTCGGTCCTGCTATCGGGTATCGGAGTCCTGGGATCGGCAGCACCAGCCCAAAGTATTGCACTCAGTTTTCAGATCTGGGTTAGCTTTTAAGCCAAATTTTAGAGGAAGTCCATTTGTTCCTAGCGATAATTAAGCCTGTTTCACCTTCCCGGCAACAAGTTTTAATCAATCTTAGAAACCCTCCCTGGAGAGAAATGGCAAAAGTCTTGGTGGACGAGTTATCTTGGCATCATCTGTCCTGGTGAATACTTGTGCTGCGGTCTGTTCAGGTCACCTGGCAGGTCTCCTGGGATGGCTGGAAACATTTGACCGGTCAGAAATGGAGTTCATGTCCTGGGACCCTGAGAGTTGTTCCTCTCTGCACAGGGGAAGCCATGCTACCCCTCGGAATTTTAGTGGGAGATTTATTCTGAAAACCATCTTGCTCAGTTCAGCCAGCTGAGAGGACAAAATAGTCCTCTGTTTTGACAGGCAATGATGGAAGAGGTCAGTCAGAGGGTTGAGTGGTAACTGGAGGGACTGGCCTGCAGCCAAGCTGGAGCTTACGGAGGTGGGCTGAGTTCAGGCTTGTCATTGCTGGACTTCTGTGAGGTCTTTTCTGGGGAGAGGTGAGGTCAAGGTGGTGGAACCGAGACCTTTGACGTGCCTCATGGCAGTCAGATACCTGACTTTGGCAGTGAACTCGGATGAAAGCAACTGGTCTTGCAGGACTCTGGCAGCGCTCCAGTGCCTCCGAAACCTCTGGGACATCTTAGTCTTTTCTTACCTTCATCAACCAATGCAGTGCGTTATTTGCACAGGTGGCCACATCCTTGCTGCTTGCTAGCACAGTCATGACATATTTGTATCTCAAAGCCCCCACTACAAGACTCCCATCTTTCTTTTCGACCTCCTGACTGTTTTTTTATTTATGTGGGAGTTTTTTTCCCTGGCAGAGGGGACTCAGGGGCTGCTTACTGCTATTGCAGACTGCTTGTCATGAAGCATTTTCTAACAGCAAAGCTTTGGGAGCAGCAATGTGTCTGAATCCAGGTTATACAGGAATATCACCCCTAAGTCTTGCTGTGCACCTCAATATTGAAATGTGGTTACCCAGAAGATGACTATTCTCCTTGCATACATAGCCTCACCCAACACTTTCTTTGCAGAAGTGAAGTCCTTGCTCCAATTTAATTTCATCCCTTCCTTTTGCTAGTGGCACCTCATCCCTGGTTTATAGATGAGGCACGTTGTCAAAGGGAAATGAAGATGTGACTTCATTGCTGGAAGTCTTCACACAAAAGGACTAAACTAAGAATGAAAACATGTGACTGAATGAAAACATTTATGGTCAAATAATCTCTTTGACTTTTGCCCTTTGAGTCCTGTACATTCCACAAGTTACCCAAAGTAAGAGGAAAATCTGAAGTTAAAAAAAAAAAAAACAAAACCAAAAAAACCCAAAAAAACAAAAAACCAAACAACAGAAGGGTCCCTGAAACATTGGGCCAAGCAGATCTTTTAGCACTTCAGATGCTGAAGCTCACTATAGACTTTTCCTAATTTCACTGCTATTTCTTCTACTCCATTCATGATTAAAAGTTTCACAGGGTGTGTAATATCGGTTAGTCTAACGCCTTCCATCGTATTGGCTGGTTAAAGGTTCTTCAGAGGTAGGAGAATCTTCCACAGCACATCTCAGACAAGCACTGGTGGAGGTGGCCAGTCCGTTGCTGATACTTACAGGTGGCCAGCTAACCAAGAGGCTTTGGCTTTCTTTAGTCTAGTAAAAGAGAACAAATAGCATTGATTATCAGGTGAGGAAAATTCGTTCTGGAGCATCTTCCTTTTGTTCTGCATTTTCAATGCAGCTTCAAAAAAGCATACAGGTTCTTCAAATAACTGAAGTGCTATACTTTCCTTACAGGAATAGGTTCCCCAGCATGAACTTTGAAGCAGAGATTCTGACAGCTCCACACGATAATTCAGGTATTTGGGAGAAAAAAAAAAAAAAAAAAAAGGAGATTAAAGTAAAATGCCCACTCAGCTTACTATTACTACAAACATGTTTTAATTCTTTTGGAGTTAGACAGTTTAAATAAAAAAAAAAGAAAAGAAAAAAAAAAGAAAGAGGATGCTAAACTGACTACTGACTGCAATTCAGGTGATTTCAGGTTTATGTTAGGGTATAGTTCAAGGTGTTGAGGATAGATGTTGGTATCTTTACCTCCAGTAGGGCTGGACATAAGATCTCCATACATACCTACCAGAAACATAGCTGCCAATGATGTATGGTTTTGGAAACAGCACAGGCATTCAATTTAAGATTGCACTTAACTCCTATATGAGACATACATAGTTTTCTTACTCATGGCAACTAAAAGCAAATGATAAGTAAGCAGCTCCTCAGAAGGCAAAAACGAGGATGAAGATATTCTGCTGAGTCCTGTCTTTCATCCTCATTTTGTTTAGGAGGAAAAGCTGATTTTTTTTTCCTGTTGAATGCTACCTTTCCAATGCTGATCTCACACATTGAGGCTGGCACTATGACTGCCTTCCTACTACAGCCCTCTGTCTGAGACAGACCCCAGGGCCAGTACTCAGCTGCATGCCATCTTCTCATGAGCCCCAAGTCTTAGTCTTACTGCTGCTCCTCAGACCCAAGCAGTTGGCCAGAGCTTGTGCCCTGGCAGCAGCACTGTCTTTAGGATGAGACAGCAGGAAAGTGAGTTTTTGCAATAATTGCTTGCAACCCCTTGAGTAGCCCTGGGTGTTTGTTCAGAGCTAGAAATCTTGGCCTCAGCCACCTGCGTTTGAGCATGAGCCCATTCAGATGAAATGCTTTAGCTATCAGTTGCCCTCCTGGCCATGAGCTGCAGTTCCCAGCAGGGAATTCACCTCTCCAGCAGTGCATTGCAGTTCCGTGCTGGCAAAAGTCGGAAATGATGTGCACGAGGTTGACTATTTTTGCTTCAGCTGCAGGTGGCAGTTTTTGTGTTGCATCACCTCTAATAACAGCTGGCGAGCTCGGTTACACCGTCCAGTATGTGTGCGAGCGATGGCCCCTCCAGGTTTGGACCTGCTGTGCAATTCCCTTCACCTTCTTGCCTTGAGTCTTCCAGAAAAACACTCCAGTTACCTCCCTTTCTGCAAACATACTACTCCATATCTGGCTAGGCATTTTGGAGGTATTTTCCTCAGGCTGACCTGTAGTAATGAGGCACTTAACAAGTATACTGATGTCAAAGGGCATCTGAGAATAATTTTCAAACCCTGAGTGTGAAGAGGTTGGAAAGTGTTCGCATGAGCCCACTTGCATGGACGACTCCTGGGCCATGCGTCCTCCCGTACCATCTTCCCAAATCTCTGGCTTCTGTTGGGCTGGGTTGGGTTTCATTTCTTCCATGAGATGAGTGCTTTGATCCTTCGTTTGCCTTGAAACCACTAACACCCAATGCGTATTTGTTTTTTTTCAAGAGCTATATGTAATCCCTTCCATGAGAAGTCTCACGGCTGAGGAGTATGTAGAGGCCTTTAAGTCATTTTTGGATCATTCAACAGAGCACCAGTGCATGGATGAGTTCAATAAGGAAGAAATGCCCAACATCGTGGCTGGGTAAGGAGCGCTTCCACGAAGGTGGGAAAGCCATCTGTTATCCTGGGAGGGCAACCTGCACACAAGGGTCAGCAAACATGTTTAAGGATTTTCTGGGGCACAAATGAACTTTTAATGCTTTTCAATTTTAACTCCCTTAATAGTGGTCTTTAGAATATTTTGTCTAATGACTCCAGAACATGTGTTATTTCAATTAATACACTGTGCTGCCTCTCAGCTTATGTTAAGGAAAGAATTAAGACGTCATTTTCATGTCCATCTCTTTTCATTAGCTGATTTTCCAAGGATTAAAGTTTGTTTGTTTGTTTGTTTTTTCAAAAGAAAGCTCTCTTGTGCTCTCTCCCTGCTTTTGGGTCTTCATCACACATCAATCCAAACAGAAACACATCTCTAATTCTCTTGTAGTGACTAATTCTTGGTTTTCTCAATCCCTTAAGACCTCCTTATTTCTATCCTAAGTCGATTTGCATTGCTTAAGTACCAAATAATAATCAGTTTTGTGAAGTATTGATGTAATATATTAAGACCGGATGACTGCAGATAGTTTTAGAAACAGCCTAGATCCAAACTGCAAGAAAGCCCTTTCAAGTTTGGGTAATATTTGGTTGTTAAGAAACTGTATTCTCTATTGAGAAAAAAATTTCGGCAGGCAAAATTTTGTTCTCCAGATCAGATATATATTAAAAATAAGCAATAAAATAATACTTAAAAAATGATTTGTATTGGAAAATTCTAATCAAAAAATTTATTTATGTGAATTTTAAGTGATGCAAAACACTGCGGCTTCCTATGATGCTGATTGTGCGTCTGTCAAAGGATCTTGACCTTCATTAGGGCTGAGGCTTCTTGACTAGCTCACACTCTCCAGGATTTACTACTCATTCCCATCTTGTTGAATCATTGCTGTGGTGTCTTCTGAGATTGTGTAAGGGAAACTCAATCCCCCTGCACAGTCCATGCCCAAGAGCAGAATAAGGCCATAAAGCATGTCAGAGCAGTGAGGCACCTGGAGCCCAGGCTCCTCGTCCGCGAGCCAGGATGTTATTAAATATTCTGCTAGGAACCTCTTGGTTGGGTTTTTTTTTGTCTTTTCAAAAGTCATTTTTCTAAGACAAAAATCATTGAAGATTCTGACCTTCCCTCCCAATTTCAAACCAAGATTAATGTTGAAAAGAGGATTTGCAGTCACCTAGTTAGCCTGATTTTTTTACTTTTTCTAGGCATTTATAGCCAGTATTGGAAAACCAAACTTGTCTCCTGAGGGTGCAGAGGTTTTGCCCTGGCTCACCTTGTCCCTGCATCCCCAGCAGTGCCCATCCCAGCCAGGCACAGCCCCGCTACCCCCGAAGGGAACCCTTTGCCCTGGGGTTCCCCGAGGACTTTTTGCATGGTGCCAGCCACAGCTTGAAGAAAACTCTCTGGCAAAGGATGAGAAACACTATAGCCTGATGCCAACTGTACTTTGACATATGAGCTTGCTAATACGGGGCTGGCTCCCACCACGCAGCTGGTTATAGCTGGGCTCCAAAGGGATGCTCAAATTTCTATCCCAGTTCACGTGGCAAACACTGAAAATTTCCGGGCCAGTATGGTATCCAAGATATTTAGAATTAAAACATGAAGTCGTGTGACATAGTGTGGTTAAGCAATGTGTACTTATAATTTCAGTCTCGGCAATGGAAAATCAACTATAAATGTTCTGGGAGTTGGAAGCGGCACAGGTAAGGAGCTTAGCAGCTGGTGCTGGGGGATGGGGGGTCCCTATGGGTAGCAGAAAGTGAAATTTTGAGCAATGGGGATAAGTACTCAGGTGTTAATAACAGTGTTTCTCATTGAAGCAGAGAACGGCAAAAGAGAGTGCGGAGCCAGGAGGAGAGCGATGCTCCCTTCCGTCCTTCCTTCCCCATCACCCTTCTGAAACGCTGTTGCTCAAATCTTTCTGAGAAGTGAGATGAGTGTCATGCGTTTAGCTTAGTCCCTGCCTCTTGATGATGCTCACCTGACTTTAAATGTCTCAAAGCAAGGACTCCTGCTCTGGGATAGGTATGAGAGCATCTTCAAACCTCATCAGGGAGAATTAGAGACATCTGAGAGATTTGTTCCATCCAAAGTCCTGTCTCAGGCCATCCCACCTGAAGGGATCTCTCTTTTTGCTGTGCTTTTACGGATCCCAGAGGCCAAAGCTGGAGCAGACCAGGTGATGCAAAACCAGCTGGCCACAACCATTAGCACAGGGCTACATCAGCTTTTTCAAGACATGTTTCTTTGTTACTACTATGTTTTTATCTAGTGATAAGTAGGGTTTAACTGCAAATGATATTTCCCCCTAGAGAGAAACCCATCTTTTGGAAAAATAGCTTTAATGCTGTTCTAAATGCATTTGTGTTTTAAAAAAAAAGAAAAAGTGATGAAACATCGAACTTGGCTCCTAGGGAAACTGGAGAAAATAAAAAGTAGAGAAAAGAAGTGGCAGTTTGATTTGTCAGAGCTTGCTTTTGCTTTAAAAAGTATTTTCAGCTGAATTTTAAGTATTTTTCTCACTTTTTTTGCTGGTGTTCCTGAGTAAGAGAAAAATAGCATTGAATTGTTTTCCCCAATTGGGAATATGTTGGAGCATATGAGAAAGCAAGAGGGAAAAAATCATTCGATTCTCAATTACACTCTATTTTCATTAAGTAATATGAAACCGAAATACTGACTCCAAGAAAACACAATGGAAAAATGAACTCTTTGCAGCATCCTCATGTTCCCTTATTTCCTCTTCAGAAGGTGTTTTAATGGAAAAGTAAAAACTCTAACATTCCCTGGGTTTCCTGGGTAACTGCCCCTGACAGACGATGGGACAGGGGTACAGACTCGCACCCCTTCAGCTCACCCACGGCTGCAAGAGCTGAACTTCTGTGGGCCGGGCAGGGAGCGAGCTAGGATGGCATTGAGCAAAAGGTTATATCTGATCCCTGACCTTTCCAGGCTCGGACTCTGATTTCACAGAGCCTCCAGAATTAGTTTAGTTGATGAAAATATTAATGGGGGTTAGTGGCCAACTCCACATCCTAAAAGACTGTTGTCCGGTCCAGATCACATTTTCTCATTCACCCCATGTTTTCCGGTGACTGGTTTAACTATCTCGGCCGTAACCACCCAGTTCGTGCCAGCATGGGCTGCTGTTTGCAGAGGGGTTTCACTCCCGTTTCAGCCTCCCCGTGGTTAGTGCTGAAGGGTTGCTACTGGCAGGGCAAGCTGGCACAGAGAAATTCCTGCTCTGAAGCATAGTATTTTACCACTTGCTTTTGCGGACACCCCGATTGAGGACGTTATTACCTGTTCTTGCAAAGAAAGGATTAGGGCATTTTACAGATACAGAGTTAAAAAAAAAACACCACACACAAAAAAACCAAACAAAAAACCCCTCAGCTTTTTAAGATACCCATTTGCTGTCAATATATACCCATTTGCCCCCATCAGGGGCTCCAGGGCATGGGGCAGCGATGCTCTGCCTTCTGCCTGCCCTGAGCCTGCCGGGAGCCCACGTCAGCACCTCTAATTGCTGGTACTCCCTACCCCAGGCACACACGGACTGGCATCTAGGCTTGTCTAAATTGCTTGCTATAGGGATCTTCCTTCCTGTCAGCAATATTGGTCCATGCACCCACCTTCAACGGATGCAGCCGCAGCCTCTGTGCCCTTGGGCCAGCCCTGCACCACTGCCACTGCATTCCTCAGGGGTCTTGTGTATTTTTTCTCCAATTTCAAAAGACTCATCCTTCCTTGGATGTCCCTGTAGTGCTGGCATGGCTATTTCCCTCCTTGAATTCTATTTACTGCAACACTTGTCAAAGATGACGACTTTTCTCATAGCTGGTACATCAGCTGAAAGGCTAGGGAAGATGCAGTATCTTGTATCAAGACCTCTGTGTGTGACATTTGCAAGGGCAGGACTATTTTTAGGCCCCACCGTCAGCTACAGACAGAATTCTTGCAGAGGTCCACTCAAGGTGGTCACCTCTGCTATTTGTTTCCGTAGTCCCAGATGAACCAGATGGACTTTGTACACTTGGTGTACCGTGACCTTTCTGGGATGAAACAAGGCGTGACCTGCATCACCTCAAAAGAGGGTAGAAATTTCCTAGAACAGAAGGACAGACTGCCACTTGCTCCTCCAGAGCTTATAGAGCAACAGAGGAGCACCAACAGCTAAATTTGCAGGGCCCCTACACACAAATATGTGAGCCTCTATGTGCAACTCCAAGATAACCAGTTAGTTGATGCCCAGAGCTGAGACCATGTGGCCGGTCCCCACAGAGGGAAGATCCAGGGTACTGCACATCAGTGGCTCTTTCCTCTTGCCATGCAGTTCCCCGGGTCTCGGAGCTGTGTCCCGCCAGCGGCAGCGCAGCCATCACCTCCCTGCGGCAGTGCCAAAGGCATGGACCACCCTGTGCCACACTAAAAGTTCCACAGCTGTGCCGACTGCCTCCTTGCACCCATTCAAGCTTTGTGTTTTTCTTGAAAACTTAATGCTTCCTGGTTGTTTTTTTAAACATTGATCTTTGATTATTTTGACTTGTTTGTCCCATGACCCAGAGCATTGCCATTGACAGGGTTCTGCGCTGTTGCTTATCTCTTCCTTGTTCTTGGTCTTATCTGTAACGATATGTTACCTTGAGCGGTGAGATGTCATGGTAAGACTATCACTGGGTTAGATGCCACCGTGCAAGCCACAAGGTAGAAAGTGCCTCGCTTCTGCTTGGGGGATTGCCTGACAGCAGAGGTGGTGTGTGCCCCGGCATCCTTTCATCACATTTAGGTATTTTTTAAAGTAATGGATTTGTGTTTGTTGAATAGGTGAGCAGGATTTGCAAATGATCAGGATACTGCAGGCTGTGCACCCAGGGGTTCTTATTAACAACGAAATCGTAGAGCCCAACCCACAGCACGTGGCAGCTTACAAAGGTAAGGCTACACCTGCTGCCTCGGGTATAGCGAGGACTGTCGATTTGAACGGTGAGTTTTTCTGCTGTTTTGTGAAATTTGTGTTTTCCTTCTGCTTTTTAAAACAGAGTTGGTGAATCAAGCTGCAGATCTGCAGAACGTGTCTTTTACTTGGCACCAGCTCAATTCCTCGGAGTATGAACAACAGGTGAAAGAGAAAGGCACACAGAAGAAATTTGACTTCATCCATATGATCCAGGTAATGGAGTATTGCTTTAATACAGGAGTATTAGCTTTAACTACTCCCTTCGTTTCTGCTGTATGCATGGTCAGGGGGACCAGAGCTGAGCACAGTTCTCCCATGAGCAATAACTTCTGCAGCAGCTCTACAAACACCAAACCTCATTCCCTATCCACCCTGGTCTTGGTCTCTGGTTTGTACTGGTTTAACTGTGTATGATGGGTAATAAAACAGGACAAGTCTCGGGCCATCACACCTCACATGGAGACCAATGATTATGCTTTGCTGCAAAAAAAAAAACTTGAATTTTTTGCCTTATCAGAGTAGTTTGGATGACACTGAAGGGAAAGGTTAGTGAATGAACACCTGTGTCAGGTTTTGGGTCAGAAATTATGCTGCTCTGTCTCTGATACTGATGACAGTGATGTTGTATGTGCCAATCATATTGTGTAAAAAATCTGTTATTTTCTTGCTTTAGCAGCTTTTATTTCATTTGAGCTGATTTCACAACCAGAAAGCGTTTCAGGGGTTGGATGGCTGGGTCAAGGACTAAGTTACAAGTCCTGAGGGCAGCCTTTGAGATAAGCTCTGCTTTGTCCTAGTGGAAATTCCTCAGTGTCTGGAAGAGATCCAGCCTGCCCACAGCTCAGATGTGGCCGAGAAATGCCCCTGGTGACAAGGACCATCCACAGAAACCAGGGGACTCCCCTCTGCACATATTTTCCAACCACAAAACTTCATGGGGCTTGAAGGGCAGCGATGGGCAGTCAGCATCTGGCTGGTGGCCGAGGCTGAGGAGAAGGTCCCTGGGTCTGACCCCAGGCTGTTGGTGATGCTCACTCCTGTGGGGCATCCCGAAACGTGCGTGCTGAGTCAGGACAAGCTGCGAAACAACCGGGAAGTAATTTAAAACAACTTAAAACTTCAAACAAACTTAAACTTCAAACAATCAGAGAAGGGGTTTAAGCCTTTGAAGGGCCATTGCACTGTGGAGGGGGAATAATGGCTGTGTGTAACTCTGTCACTTCTAGATGCTGTACCGCGTGGAGGATATTCCCAATACTATCAAGTTCTTCCACAGCTGCCTCGACCGTCATGGTAAACTCCTGATCATAATTTTGTCGGGTAAGAGGCACCTTTTATTTTTTGCTTCATTGCTGGTGTTTTGAAGGGCTTTGAAGTTTGAGCGCCACACATATTTGTCTTCAGATTTCAGTAGCACTTATTCTATAGTAATTAAATAAAACAAATGCTGTATTTCATAGGGAGCATGCAATCTTGGGCTTAGCTTCTCGGACTTCAAAGTCTGACGGGACCACTTAGGAGTAGTCTTTGTGCTCTTCTTCCCTGCTTATGAAGTAGATGAATTGCTCCGTACCTCAAAGCTGTGAAACTGCTGGCTAGAGAGAAGTGTGGCTATCCATGAATGAGAGTCAGTCCTTCTTCGTGGTGAAATCAGCACTGTAAAAACACAACCTGAGCTCTGGGAGGACCCATCTTTGGGGCTTTTCCCTCCGCACAGCAATGGCCCAGATCCCAGCAGGACAATGGGCGCTGCCAAGAGCTGCAGGCTTTATGGCAAGACAGGAAAAAGAGGCACTGACAACATCACGGCGCTTATTAAAACAAACAAACAAAAGAGTGTTATTTCCAGTGTGCCATTCATGAACCCTGGGCTCACGGTGTGGTGGATAAAGCACACTTCCCCATATTTGCCATTAAAACTCCCACTCACATTGCCGGTAGGCTGTTTCTCTTGCTAGTTGGGACTGGCTTTTTCAGGTATGTATTTTTTGACGTGCACTTAAAGTTTGATGTATAAAAACATCTGCACTATTCTAGCTAAGGGGCACTTAATAGGTAGCCTGCAGGTGCAGGCTCAGTGCATCGGTACCTCTGGGTGTGCTCCTCCTGGGCAAATCCAGCGCCAAAGACCATCTCCTAGGAGTTTACTTTAAACAAGAGAGTTTTGGAAGGAGGGCTGAGGGAGATCACAGTTTTACCGCTCTCCAGGCCAGGAGCTTTATAAGTGGACTCAAGTAAAGGAAAAGCTCTTCTCCTCCTCCTGGCAAGGTCTGGGCCAGCAGCGAGGGAGCATTTAAAACTCATTTAGTAGTTGCCTTAGCTGGTGCTTGACTGCCTTGGCCATGCAAAAGTAACCTTCCCTTCTGCTCTGGCAGACAGCAGCGGCTGGGCCAGCTTATGGAAGAAGTACAGACACTGCTTGCCTTCCACCGACAGCGGCCACTACATCACCTCCAATGGCATCACGGATGTTTTGAAGAGACTTGGTGTTGAATACCGTGTTTACGAGTTCCCGTCAGGCTGGGATATCACCAAGTGCTTTATCGAGGGGGACCCGGTTGGAGGCCACATGATGGATTTCCTGACAGGGACAAAAAACTTCCTGGGCACGGCCCCCGCGGGTCTGCGGCAGCGGCTGCAGGATGCTCTCTGCCAGCCCGAGTGCAGCAGCAAAAAGGATGGGAGGATCATCTTCAGCAACAACTTGAGTATGATTGTGGTTGAATCCTAGAGTCCGGACCAACTGCAGATAGGCTAGGGTGGGTATGAGGGTAATGCAGTCGCAGAAGGGCACAGCATAGAAAGAAGGCAACTTGCAAGCCAGAAGACAAGAAAGTGGGACTCAGCTGCAGCCTCCCATTCCCAGCCAGGGTTGACGGAGCCACCTGCAACACCAGGGATGAGCTCTTTGTCCTGCTGAGGTCAATGGGGCCAAGATTTCACCCTGGCTATTTAGTCCAGCCCTAGAAGAACATTTTCTAGAAACTAAAGAGCTCCATCTCACTATAAGCCTACACGGACTTGTTTTTTAACAGTGTGCATCCTGTCTGTGCTTTTGATGCTGGGATTTCCACTTTTCTGTATAGCCAGCATGTTTACATACCTAAAGATGTGTCTATATGACCAGGTGCTGATTTGCAGCCGGGAGGAGGATGCAGCTCTTGTGCTGGCTGCGTACAGACCCACTGCTTCCAGCTGCACCAGGACAAAACCAGCAAGGTGTCCCCACTGCTTTGCACCCAAGTAATGTGCCCCACTGCGCCCAGACCTGAGCTGTAAGTTGCTCTGCACTAGGCTGTTTCACATGGGTTTATCGATGTAGGTAATTACTGCCCCAAGCGTCTCAGCATCTTGCAATATAGACAGGTCTTAAAAATCTATCAGCCTTTTAGTTTGGAGAATTTTGTGGATCCCAGAATGATACTTGCCCTGTGCTCTTTCAGGCAGATATTAATTTTGCTACTTTCTTACTACTGTTTTTCTCCATATAAAATAAAAGCAATCTTAAACCAGAAAAGTCTCATCTTGTTCTGCACATGTGGGCTTAGAGAAAATGAAGAGCAAAGAGGTTATTTAGTTAAAACCAAAAAAGAATGCAGAATACCATTTTATGGAAGCATTAAGAGTTTCTTGCAAGTGAGAAAGACAATGTGGAAGAGCCAGGGGAGAGCTTAAGAGTTTCTTGCAAGTGAGAAAGACAACGTGGAAGAGCTGGAGGAGAGATGCAGCTTGGATCACTCGAAGCATCGTCGCTGCAGCACAGCAAAACAGCACCTACATTACTTAAATATAATGTATGTGGTTAGGATGTTAATATAGGTAAGTTAGGACTATTTCCATAGGGTCCTGAGTTGTTCAAAGGGCTGAAGGAGGTGCTGCCAGGGCAGCTGGCTCTAACGGCAGATGCTGCACAGGATGCTCGTGGGGTTTGGCACTGCATTTAGCACCGTGGTGCTGTGCAGACCTTGGACTGAGCACGTGGAGGGAAAGCTGCCTGCAGTCCCACCGGCTTCATTGCAAACAGCCCTCAGGGTAGGAAGCACCAGCTTAGATGGAAAATACCTATGGGCACAGAGCTCACCTCTATAAACTGATTTTTCCATGCTTAAACTGGAAAGCAAACAGCCCTCAGGGTAGGAAGCACCAGCTCAGGAAAATACCTATGGGCACAGAGCCCACCTGTATAAACTGATTTTTCCATGCTTAAGCTGGAAAGTGCAGGCCTGTGTGCACCTGAACGGCCTCAGTTACCACTACCTTATTGATGCCTGGTATTGATCAAAAGACTTGTTCTAACATCACGAACATGTGGGTGGCCACATTGGCTTGCAAAATGTTAGATATCATTGTCACCCAGAGTCCTGCTGATCCCACTAAACCTACCCCTCAGCCCCGTCTGTCTGCCCGGACGCACTCGCTGCCGGCGGTAGCAGCACTCCCATCTGAAAGGCGATGTCAGCTCATACAGACATTGCGGTTCCACTTTGTCCTTTGGGTTTTTTTGTTTGTTTTTATTTTTTTAAGTTTTGGTTCAGTTTTTTTCATATTTTTTTGAAACGCAGCCATTTCCCCGAAACTACTACAAGGAAAAGAATAGAAAAGCAATGGGAAAACGATAGCGGAGCATCATCTCTCTGGCAGGACTGCGGCACCCTGATCTGTAAGTACTGTTGCTGTCAGTCTAAGAAACATCAGTCAAGGCTGGACAGCCTCCTCCAGAGTACTCCATATCTATGCACAAGCTTTTTGGTTTGATCCATTTTATTTTTTAGTCTGTAAGTACCTATCTCCTTTGCTTGTGCTCGCTCACAGAACTGGGCATGTGTGTACAGTTGGGCTGTACAGGCTTTAAGCACTGCTCCTGTCAATGTTCTCCTTCCACTATTAATTTCCATGGTTTATTTCCAAGTGTTAGTGATGTCGCTGTCTCTGCCTGGTAGATTAAGAGGGAAAAAAATAAACAAAAAAACCAGACTTGCTTTTTAAGCTCCAAAGAACCATCTACCTGTTAGCGTTTGCAGAAATTTGGAACAGTCCAGATTCCCCCAGATCTTCCCCAACCCAAGAGGTTTTCACCCCTCCTTGGACTTTCCTGAGCAGATAGATAGACACGGTTCCAATAAGCAGACATTCGGCAAAAGCTGTCAGCACAAAATTTACCCACACCGTTGTAAATCAATGTGCAAATGCTCAAAAGAAAAGGAGCACTTGAAAGCAGACTGTTTAGTGACAGCCTCAGGAGCTGAAACAGAGCACTAAAAACTTAATGCTTAATGCTTTAGCTGTAATTTTTCTTTTACTTCTTGAAAAGCAAGTCATTTAACAACGACTCTGCCTGTACACCTGGAATAAATACTATCCTAAGTGTCTGTTGCACTTCTTATTTATATATTTATTCTTGGCTGAATATGTTATTTAATAACTATTTGTTGTGCTTTTTCAAATCCACTTTCCTCGCACACAGGCTGTCGGCCTTGCGCTTTCCCAGCAGCGGGAATGCCGGAGCGTGGTTGGGTCTGTGCTGCCACGAGAGGGCTGCAGCAGCCAGCCCGTTAAATCCGCCTCCCAAAACGCCTGAGATGCTGAGCTGAAGAAACGGAGTTCAGGGAGCCGGGATGACACATGGAGCAGTGCCTCAGCTCAGCTTTCGTTGCTGGGTCATCGCATCCTGATTCCAGCTGTTGGGGACCACGTTTTTTTTTTTTTCTTTTTCTACTGCAGAGTCATGGTGTTGATGATGGGCTCCTGCTTATAGAAAAGTCATGATTGCACAGCACAGGTGCTAATAAGGGCTGCACAAAATTTGGTCTTGGGTTGGTTTCGGGTTCCCTCCCCCCCCGACTTGACGGCTGAATTGCTGCAGCTTGGCTGCCTCTCAAGCACAGGTCTGCAGACAGCTAACCAAGTTCCGCGGCTGACCAGGGGAGGAAAACACAAGGAAGGGGATGTCAGGAGTAAAAGGTTGCTCCTGCTTTAGCTTAGAGCCAGATTAACTTTGCTAACCTCAGTCTAGGATGAGCCTTACTCTGCAATGAGCTTCAGAGCAGTTCCCATCGCCGCAGTTAGTGAGGGGCAGGT
>NW_009619281.1:4502-16395 GCF_000690535.1 Cariama cristata | reverse complement strand
CGCGCAGTTGGGGAGGAGCGGGTCCGTGGCTCCCCGCGGGAGCCATGCCGCTCTGCCAGCACAACAGCTTGTTCCAGCCCAAAACGAATGCTTTTGTGGATAACCATGTAGTTAGTAAGCTGCTGTGGGTACTCTGGAGTAGAAGTGATGCCTACAAAACCCAAACTGTGTTATTTTTAAATGGAGCAGTTGCAGCTTTTATCCTTATTTCAAGTTAGTAATATGCCCATTTCAATGGCACGACATTGCTCTGATTGTGTGTTACAGCCTCCTAAAAAGGAGTTACAGAAAGCAGCTCTTTATAATACCAAAGAAAGATAATTTTTTTTTTTTAACTGGGTTATTCAGTCTTGGAGGCAGAATGGTTTGCCTTTGTAATGAATGTTAAGGCTTCTCTATCTGTGAGCATTATCAGGGTAATGAAGGTAGCACAGGAACTGGCAAATCTAATAGCTTATTTCTGAATAATCCCATTAAAAGACAAGATCAGTAAAATATTGGACCATATGTTGAAAAGCTTAAAACTAAACTCAATCAGAGAGCAAAACATAAAAATACAGATGCTGAACTTTTTTTTCAGCCCCCTTCAATATTTACCCACAGAAATCTGCTGAGGCTTATATCAAGGATGTAGAAAATCTTTGGGTACCCTGTTCATTCTTCAAAAATAGATACAGTGAATAAACGCATGGCTGTACGTCAAGATCTTCAATAGTCATGAGCTGTACAATATCTGTATTAATAGTTTTCATTGAGACACGAGGGTTTACCCTGCAGTCTTCAGATACGGGATGCCAGTTCTGGAGGTCTCTTGGGTGAAGAAACCTGAGGCAGGACCTAGATGTGACAGAGAGGTTGCCGCAGGGTTATACTTAGGAAATTCCAGGAAAACTCAGTGTGTGCTTATGCCCAGATAATATTCTTCCAGCTGTCCTGAAACCATGCGTGGTTCACAACTGCTTCCTCGGAAATATTGTCATATAGTCCTTGCTAGGCACAGAATTTGGGTTTCTTGAGGGACCGACTGTTCTCAAACAGCTTTATGATGGGAAGGACAGGAAACTGTGAGCTCAACATGCAGTGACTTTTGTCTTTTGATGGAGTTGGTCCTGATGGGCCAAAACAAGAACCATCTCCACATGCTCTGTATCCAGCAGAGAAGGCAGCAAAGGCCAGATGAATCTCCCTGAAGCTGGCGGTTGTAAGCCCGTGTACTGATTGTAGGATCTTTATCTTCCTGGAGCTTACAAAGGCCTTTGTAGGAATAATAACCTCTGGCTCACGTCATAACTCTAAGAAGGTGTTTATCACCCTACTTTTTAAAGTACAATATTTTTTGAAGGTCGTATCCTCCAGACTGTGAACAAATATCTAAACTAAGTCTAAAATATCTTTGTTATTAACCATCATTCCTTGGAGTCGCTCAACTCCAGTACTTCAGTATCAACAGAAACTTAAATCTTGCTGGATAGCGAGAGTCCTGGTTAGGTCCTCAAAAATATCTACAGACCAGTGCATGGTCACACTGCCAATCTGCAGGGACACCAGAAGGCAAAAGCCTGGACATCCCCTTATTTTGGTATGGACACAGTGGGGTGATGGTACTGGTAGACACGCTGACAGCACCATGAGTGCACGTGTCCTGTCCCAGTCCTTCCGACTCCTTCTCACCCAGGGACAGTCACCCAAACTTCTGGTTGGGGGGTGAGCACCTCGAGGTCTGGACAGACACCCCTAATAATCGGTTCCCCCCGCTTCTCCTCCATTTATCAGCCAGCCCAATTCTCCTAGGAAATGCCAAAATTCAGATGCACGTCCCTTCAGAAATCAGAAAGCAAACAAAGATCTGTCACTGGTATTAAGTCCCTTCCTGTCTCTAAGAGCACCCTTATCCATGCAAATGTTTCTTGCAATCAGTCTTAAAACAGGAAAAGAAGTAAACTGATGGCTTATCCCTCTAATACAAATGTGTTCTTGTGATCAGCCCGGCACAGGAGCTGGGGCTGCAGCCTGGACACCTGGAGGAGGTTGGGGATCAGCCCTCCTGCACCCCAGTATTTAAGGCCGCTGGTTTTAACTAAAGCAGCAGCTGTTACAAAATGCGGCAAATGTGTTGTTCACCCCCCATTCTCCTTTAATTTCTTGTTAAAAAAACCCAAACCCATAACCAAAATCCCTCCAAGATAAATGTTTAGAGTACAAGCCACAGCTGGAAAGATCTCGGGTCTGAAGAGGGTTCGTAAAACATGTGAGATGGCTGGATCCCAGCGGAGTTTTTCGTCTCATCTCGGAGAAGGAACAAGGAAGAGCAGAAGAGGAGTTTCGTTTCCACTAGTTTCTTCCTGATAGTCTGATGACACTTGCCATTAGACCTGCCAGCAAGTTTGTAGAGAAAACATATGTTTTGTCGTACTTTGTAATGACAGTACCTCTGGTGAATTTAGAAATGTGATAAAGAAATTTTCAGAGCAATCTTTAAGTCCCGGCTGCTTTGTTAACATTTTTAAGCAGCCTATTAATCACTCTGTATATATCTGTCAACAGCTGATATTATGGATTAAGGAAGATTACAGCTCATTGCTCCAGTGACTGTTTTCTTTAGGATTTAGCTATACGGGCACTTTGCCATTGACTTCACTATGACAAGACCTAGCCCCTTGCTTTTATGAACACTTCCCAATGCTTTCCTGAGTCAGAGTGGTTTTACTTTATAAGGTATCTAAATGATCATCCAGAGGGTAAATGTTTTGATTTTATTATTTCTGGAAGAAGGGCTAATATACTTTCAGCGCTGAACAAACAGTCCACAAGATCTTGATTTGCAGATGTTTTCATGTAGATAAATGTGGACTTTGGCTTGTCATCCTTATGCAGATCATGTCATTTGTTATTTGGGAAAAGGGGATGATATTTGAGGAAATTCAGGTAAAAGTTCTACAGATTTAATCACAGACCTTCTCCATTATTTACTACCAACTACAGGTTATTCTCCAGTTTTACATATTGGTTATCCACTTTGGGATGCAAGGAAATCCCTGTGACTCATATGATCTAATGCAAAGCAGAAGTAATTAACACTGGAGAATCAAACAACTCAACTGTGAATAACTTTCAGTCTAAAAATTATTCACCCAAATATACCCCTCTCATTCCGGGACTTGTTTTTATACATGCTTGAAAATAACAGTGACAAAAATAGAAATTTCAGCCTAGATGTCCTTCCTGAGCTTATGTAATTCTTACGGCTTGCCTCCAAACTCTCATCCTTCCCAACTCCGTTCCCCAGCAGAGCATCCCTGCCTCCATGACCCTGTCTCAAGGCAACCAAACTAAGGAAAACTTTCCTCCCATGCTCAGGGGACGAGGGGTTGTGGCCAACCTCTGTCGTGACTCACTTGCAGCTCCTGCCAAACGTTAATGCAGATTTTTTGCTTCAGAGCCTAAGGTGACACAAAACGAATGACGTGCACTCGTCTGGGTGTTTTATTAGGAACCTCTCACCTGATTACGAATGCCTTAAAACAACAAACACTGCCAGAGCATACCTTCACTGCACTTTGTATAAATTATTCCTGAGCCACAGCTTAATGTTTATTAATGTTTCTGATGCTTTTGAAATTTTAAACTAAGGAGATTAATATAACCTGTAGTACAAAGCCAGGTAAAGGTATTAAAGGGAGTTTAAACTTCTTGCTTTCTCTTCTGTATGGGTGAGCTGTATTTCGGGTCCCTGTACAGGTAGAGAAGCAGCCTCCCAGCAAATACAGTCCCCAAATTCATTCTTGTTCTGGTGGGAATTTAAATAAATCTTCCAATTCCATTACTCAGCAACAAATTGCTTTTGAACATAATCAGCAGTTTTACTGGTACTGGAGTCTTGTTCATTTATGTGTCACAACGGTCCCTGAAAAATGTAAGAATATATGAAATTTCACTCTGGCTCAGACAAAAACTTCACCTTGACCAGAATCCTGTCCTGTCTAGGGAGAGAAGGAAAGTAGAGAGTATAGAAAATAGTCAATCTTCAGCAACGTCTTTCTTTTTCTTCCCTAATCCTCCCCAGCCTTTTGGCAACCTGTCGGTCGGGGACCTCCTGCACTGGAGGCTGCATCCAGGCAATCATACCTCCTCCTTGCCTTTCCTCATTAATTTGCTTAATTTCTTTCCCCATGTTTTGCAAAGATGGGCAACAAATAAATCCATTTCAATTGCCTCTCTATAGTCACTTTTTATCTCAGTGAAAGATATCTCTCTTTTTTTTTTTTAATTTCCTCAAATATGAGGACCATCTGGCCTCCGCAAACCTGACAGCTCAGCTCTGCTCTTTGTTTCAGGGCTGCTATGGACTGGATGGCACCTGCTTTGCCATAGAGTCACCACCTCCTTGGTGACATGCTGGTAGTAAGAGCAGGGTGAAGAAGGAAACCAGCAAGGAGGAGAAAAAACCATTACCAGCCCCAGCACTGATGGCCCAGGGAACAAGAGGTGGGTACAGGGAACCAGCCAGGAGATGCTCACTAATGTTGCAAGGGGAAGAGATGGAGGAAAATCAAGGGCTAATAGTTTTAAACTAAAGGAAGGTAGATTTAGATTAGGTATAAGAAAGAAATTCTTCCCTGTGAGGGTGGTGAGGCAGTGGCACAGGTTGCCCAGAGAAGCTGTGGATGCCCCATCCCTGGAAGTGTTCAAGGCCAGGTTGGATGGGGCTTTGAGCAACCTGGTCTGGTGGGAGGTGTCCCTGCCCAGGGCAGGGGGGGTTGGACTAGGTGACTTTTAACTGTCCCTTCCAACCCAAAGCATTCTGTGGTTCTGTTCCATGATTCTAAAAGTTTTTCCATCACACATTTCAGTCCTCTGGGGAGAAACACACAAGCTCATCACGGTGACACTGAGTGTGTTTCCAGCTGACAGTTAACAGTTGGCAAAGCAGAACCAGCGGTTTGGCTGTCGGCTGTCAGTGGCTGTTTATAATGTTTTTTCCAGCAGGTTTCATAATTTTATTATCAGATTTAAGTTGCTCTGAGGGCAAAGCATCAGCATTGTGGTGCAGGATGCTGCTTTTTAGTGGGCTGGGTTTGGGCAGGACTTCGCCTCTGTGCTAGGTGGTCCAGGACCCAGAGAGGTGGTAGATGCTCCATCCCTGGAAACATTCAAGGTCAGGCTGGATGGTCCCTGCCTCCTTCGAAAGCCCGTATGCCAGGTTCGGCAGGGCTGGCTGTGACTCCTGTTGTGCTACACTGCTCCTCGATCTGCCATTAATAGTCATGTACACCCCAACTGCAAAACAGTGTGTCAGCTTCTGCTTCCAAAATCAGGCTAGAAACTGTATCAGAGCATACCTACCTGTTGTTAAAAACTTCTCATTTGACTGTTCAACAGAGAAACATTTAAACCTAAGCAGGTAGAGGGAAGTTCATTTTTGTAATTAAGGGCCATCTCTGCTCCCAGGAGAGCTCCATTTTGCATGGGGCCCTGCCACGGGCTTCCCCAGTACTGACCACAATCTCTTCATCTTGTTGGGCCCCAATTTTCCATCTTTAAAATCTTCCTTTCCTTGCAGACAGATCATGAGGCTAGATCCATTACTGTAAGTGAGAGACTTCATTACTGAGGTGATAAGTGTCATGCCAATACAATAGTAATAATAAATAACATCTCTGAAAGTGTAAAAGGGTCTGACATTATTAATTGCATTTCAAGCACTTGCAGTGTGTGCCGACTGGGACTGAATGCAGAACAGACTGAAGGTTTTTTTTCTTGCTCACGTTTTTGCACTTTGGAAAGAAATGCCTTTTCTTCAACTGAAATGTCCTCGATCTGTTGACCCAGTAAGAAACCTCTCAGCTGTGCAAGTCCCCATCACTCCCATTGAGGCTCAGATGACCCTGCCGGGGTGCAAAGGTGGAGGGAACCCCCTCCGAGAGGCAGGGGAGGTCTCGCTTGATCTTGTAAGCTTTTCTATTTATGTGCTTCCAGAATTGCTTCCTATTTTCCCACAACATTCATTTCAGCCCTCTTTCATCTGTGGGTATGGGTCAACAAAGTGAAAGGCTTCCCAAGAGCATCTGCCAGGGTACACAGGCGAAGGAGGCTTTCTGCATTGATTGCCCCAGGGGCCCTTCTGAAATACCTGCCCATAACAGCAGCCCAGGACTTGGGCACCGAAGCCCTGATGCAGCCCCAAAGCACCTTTGATCTGCCCTCGCCCGCTGCCTCTACGTGCTGCAAGTGCCATCCCTCTGACCACAAGGCTCCTCTGCCTGCCTCAGCCCTTTCTGCGTTCATCCCTTAAACATGGAAATGCGCCCTTTAGCTAACCTATTGCTAAGGATAAACAGCTGATATTTAAATACTGAAGAACTGCAAAAGCAAACCCTGCAGGACCAGGGCACACACCCTCCTTTTTGTGGAAGGGACACAACCTGTCCTCAAATGTCCCAGGCACCAGCTCACCGTCACTTCTTCTCCCAAGGGCTCCCGCACCATCCCTCCCCTCCAGCCACGCCAGCAGAGCCACTTGCCAGACCTCAGGCTCCTTTCAGCCCTTCAAGCGCACGGTGGTCTTCTGGTGACACCTTGCGAAGGCAACTGTCTTCCTCAGCTGGGATGAAAAAAAACCCAAATTTTGCCTTTACTTCATCTGCAAAGGTTTCTATAACCCAATCACTCAACATCAGTCTCCCACAGGACAAGGAAAAGCCCTTTCCCTCAGTGACAACCATTATTTCTCATGATTTTTGCCACGCGATTAAAAGTTCTGAAAGTATTCATGTGGGGTTTTTTCTGGTGAAAGATTAAGTGTACAGCCATTCTCTCTCTGCCTTTTGTTTTCATGCATCCCAGAGACATTTACTGTCAGGGTGAAACCGAGCTTGAGAAATTTCAGCTCGAGAAATGAGAATCTGAGGGAAGTTCTTAAACACAGAAAACCAAGATTTAGAATAGGAACAATTAGAAAACCTTAAAGGTGGCAGGTTTGCAGGTTCCTCTTGTTATAATCATATGACTTAAAAGATGTATAAAATGCAGCCTGCTAAATAGCAATAGAAAATCCTGAGTTCTTTAAAACTATTGTATTTTCTTCCTGAAATATTTCGCACGTCAGTTAAATGTTATCTGAAAGAGAAGGAAATTGCAATATCTACAAAACCGTAGCTGATGCTGCCGTCACGGTACAGGAGAACCATCCTGCTTGAAATGCTTAGACAAATACAGAACAAGCACTTTGCACTGTCATTCCTGTAAAAAGCGTAAGACCCACCCCTCGGCAAATTCTGAATTTCATAGGGCCGGTTCCACAACAGGCAGAAATACAGCACTGGCATGAAACGCTTCCTTTTCTAAAGAGTCGGAAACTTTCTTTTCTTTTTCCTTTTACAACAAATGCAAATGCTTTAAATCTTCTCAGTCCTAAGTCGAGATGATGTCAGATGACTTCAACGGGTGACAATGCTTTTAGTTGCTTGTAAAAAATGGGATTTGATACATCTCTCCTACAGGCTATTATTCAGTGATGAATGTGCAGAGGGCCTTCACAATGCCCAAAAAGTGACTAAAGCTCTTTGTCAAAGGCAGAAGTTGGTCTCGGCTACTGCAGGGCTCCGGCACAAAGCATCGCGCAAGGCTGTAGCCTATCTTGTACATCTGAGTCGAGATGCTCGTAGATAAGTTCACTGCGCAAAAGCAGGTCACATCAGCAGATATAACGTGTCCTTTGAACCTCCGGTACCTCATTTTCTGTCCTCTACCGTGGTATCTATCTTCCTTTGATCATTGTGTGAAGGACGGTTGTTTCATTACAATGGAAATAAAAATAGTTGACAGAAGAGAGTGGTGTTTTGCCTATTCAGAACGACAGTGGAAAGTTGCTCTCCCGAGTTAGCTTGAATCGAGTGAACATTATTAAGTGCTGACATGAAAAAGACCTCTCAAAGGAGATAATGCCTTCACCCAATTAATCCTTCCTAATGAACTTACCCTTCGGAGGTGGGTAGAGCACTTTCAGCGTGAAGTTTGCTTCCTGTGATCATTTGTTCCAATAAAAGTCTTGCGAGAAAGCTGATGAAAACTGATGTGAATGTGCCCGAAGTGAATTTATTTTGATATTTGACTTGTCAGGAAAAAAAAGTGGTTTGTACTTTTCAACCCAATCTGCTATCGTGCTCTCTCTTGATAATTTCTATTCTTTAATAACTCCATGAATGATAATAAGACTCCTAGGCATCCGCTTCCCTTTGAATTTGCAGTTGAGAAAATTCCATGCTTGAAATACTTGGAAACGGAGTTTTATTTGATAACCTGTATTTTTGAGGTGGATAACTACTTTGCTGAACACCTTGATGGTTATTTCAGTAATAGTAGTCTGAAAATGCTCTTTTGGCTCTGAGAAATTTCAACAGAGGAAATAAGCCTTTTTCCACCCAAGCTACGTTATAATGATACTTTGCACTTAGGCAAATTCTTTTATGGAAGCATGTTTTATTCATCAGTTCACCAGACCCTCAACTGGTTTTGTCTAATTGTGACTCTCTTTATACCATACAGGCTTGGAAGTCCAACCGCAACAGTTTTTTACTGCTTTCCCTTGTGCTTTGGAGATCTCGAGAAAGAAAGTGCCAAAGAGAGGGGAAATACAGTGTGAAAGTTCGAACGAAGCAGAGGGTGTCAGTCTAAAACAAATCCAGAGGGAGGGAAAAAGTCAGAAGTGAGAAGATTTTTTAAATCATATATTTATGATGTGTCAGTTCTTTTATAAAACCGGGAGCTCCTGTTGAACTGCAATTAGAACCGACTCTAGGTAGCCAAAAGTGTGAGACCACCTCCAAATGAGGGCACCCAAAATTAGCTACCTGGTTCCTACGTCTATTTTAGGAACTCATACTAGTGATTTGATTTTCACAGATGCTGATGAGTATTTTTGCAGCCTTGAAAACAGAAAACGTGCCTGAAAATTAGGACTTAAGTTGATAAACTGAAATACCTAAATTTTAAATGTTGGCCACTGCAACTTGTCCACTGCTATAAAATGATTCAGTAACGTGACCATGAATAGCAACTATAAGTCCTCTCCATCTCCAATCTAACCAGTAAAAGAAAAGACATTTCATGAGGACAATGGAGCTAATAGCTGGGGAGAAATTATTTACCAACTGCTACACATTTTAGGGGTCTTGACAAAATCGACCACTTTGAATTTGTGCCGCCCACTTTCATTCCCCAAACAAAGAACTGGGATAATTTTTGAGCACTGCAAGTAGCTGATACTTCTCAGCCTCTGTGGCAGGAAGGAATGGTTTTTAAATTGCACTTCGTTAAATATGGTTGTGGAAGAAACAGTGTATCCAGGCTAGTGTATGGATCCAGGTGATGGACACTTAAATAATATTCCTTTCAGTATTCTGGAAGAGTGTCTCAATCAAAGTGAGACTTTACGGTCTGTTGTTAATTTCACAGTTATAAAGATGAATATGCAACTTTTTCAAAGAACTAATTAGATATCACAGAATAAAGCGTTTCCCTACCAAATAATAACACATTTAATTAAGTGAAAAACTATACTAGCTCTAACAGATTTTAGTGTCTATAATTTATTTCTAGATTAATGGTTATTTTATAGTCCACTCTACTTAGTGTATAATAATGCTTTTTTAATTATCATTTCTTCTTCTGTTCCATGTAGGTTAGCAACTATTACATCCATTCTTTTCAATGAATATCTTAATATAGTTTCCTTCCAATGAAAATATATTTCCTTTGCTCATTTTTGCCAGCCATTGTATGTCTGCATCTGTTCTGTATGCTGAGGCTAAAAGAGCACACGTGCATCCTTCTTTCCCTGACGGTCCCATCAATGAGCTCGGGTTAGAGCAGGTGCTCCCATTAGGGGCCGATGCTGCTGCTAATGGTGGTGGATTCTGTTACCAAAGACTTCAAAATCAGCTGTTTGTTTTGGGTTTGGGTTTTGATTTTGTTTTGTTTTGTTTTTTTTTTTTTTTTTTTTTTTCACAGCATCTATATCCCTCTTGGTACTGGTGATAGCTCCCAGCTTTTTTTCATCAACAAATTTCACGTTTCTGTCATTTTTGCTCGGCCTCTTAAAGATTTGTCCATAGACATTCCGCAGTAGATTTTCTGTTACCTGACAGTTGCCTTTTCAAAACACCGTCTAGCATCTCCCTTTTAGCTGTTTCCTCACCTGCTTTGTCATGTCTGAATGGCTCTCCTATTGAAATAATTATGCCTCATGTGACTCCTTACCCAGTCCTTATTTAAAGACCAGAAGGATAAGAACGGTGGCATTTTTTACAGTCTAAGTAAGTAAATAGGTAAAAAATCATCCCAAAGAAGAGCTCATCCAACATGACCTGTGCTAAGCTCGAGGACCCCATGGTGCATTACACCCTGTTTTCTATCTCAACCTCTTCACTTAAAGCCTTTGCACCAAAGCCAGCCCCACCGCCGAGGTCCGGCTGTCAGGGCTCTGGGTTCCTGCATCACATAGCCTGCGGTCCCATCGCTGCAGTCTCGACTTGACAGATTTATTACAGATCCTTCCTCCTAGACTCGTGAGGTTACATTCTTGCATGTAAAAAGAAAACACATATAATCACATGTAATTTCTGGAAAACTGGCAACAGGTTGATTGGTGGTCTTGAGCTGGCCGTGCAGGTTGTGTAGTGGCTGTAAAACCTGAACCTAAGCAATCGTGAGGTTCAAAAAAGCAAAGGATATTTCCACTGGCCCTAGTTTTCAACCTTCTGTGTTTCTCTTTGATATGACCTCCCCCTCGGGAGCACTTTGGGCTTGTGCGTCGGAGCAGGAGGAGGGAAACGCTGCTGTTGTCTTCCAGAGCATGAGCAGGTCGGAGAAGACATGTTCCCTGAGTTTGGTTTTAAAAGCTTAGACATACTTTTTGGCTTGTGGCTGAGCTGATGCTTGAGTGATTCCTCTGATCATAAAAGGCACTGATGCATCAGCACCAGACAACACCAGAGCCATCTATTTACCCAGGGAAGTGCTGCAATAGATCAACGTTAAATGCTTATTTGCGCTTCACTGCTCCAAGGCACAGAAACTAATTACCAAAGATAACTTAGCCCTTGTGACAATGACTAAGAAATACACGTCCCAAGATAGACCACCTTGACCACAAACACACATAATTCCTCCTCTGATTAGCAGCAGCGGCAGGTTACACGGCGTATCCTTCAGCCAGATCTGGCTCGGGGTGGGGGGCTGGTGGGTTTGTTGGTGTGCCAAGGAGTCGGCAACCGTTTGCTGAGCCCCTGACTCTTCCTTTTCCCTATATGAGTCGGTAGCTTGACTCCTCCGTGTCTCTGTTTGCCCAGCTGCAGATTAGCAGCAGTAATAAAACCCTTTATGCAGATACCAGAGGACACAACTGATGGCAAAACCTCCCCAAGGGTGTTGCGTTCACACATGAGCTTTCCCTTTACATGCTGCCTGCTCAGCAACGACGTGTGCCTTGCTCATCTTCTGTATCGCCTGTACACCAGCTGGTAGCAAGTTGAAAGTTTTCTGCGTTGTATGTGAATGCAAAGAGTTTTTCTAGCAAAAAAGCCCTCGGTGGTTCTCATTGCAGCTGTAATCAGTGTGACGGACACAGAAGAGAGCTCAGCAGGATTGCAATCAGTTTGTAATGCAATTGCTCCAGTTTCACCTCCCCTGAACCTTTTGCTTCTCTCTTCTTCCTCCAAGAGTTGCCAAATTTGGTGGATCTGAACCCAGAAATATCTACCCCACCTTCTCCCTTATTCTCTAACCGGAGGAAGCATCTGTAGCTGAGAGATGCAGGATGGATCTCCACGTCCCTGGGGGAGGTGAGTGCCTGGGAGGCTGCAGAGCTGCTCTCGATTTTCCCTGCAAGGAAAGC
>NW_009619281.1:4288-4490 GCF_000690535.1 Cariama cristata | reverse complement strand
TGAGCTGCTTCCATTAGCTTTTTTGCCCGCCGAGCCCTTATAAAAGAGCTTGCAGTCAGACCGGGCTCCGCATGTTCCACAAATTGTATAAACCCAGCAGCGTACAGGGAGCAGCACAGATATAATGGACTTAAGCCTGTACACTGCATCCATCGTAATGAGCTCAGGGGGAGACCTGCAGGACTGAAGCAGGAATAACTTG
>NW_009619281.1:0-4269 GCF_000690535.1 Cariama cristata | reverse complement strand
TGGAACTGCTTTGGGAATGGTTTCTGGAGGCGATGTGGCCCCGCACACTCACACAGTGCTTGGGGCAGCAAACCCAGCCTGCCTGGGGGGGTCACACTGTTGTCTCAGCACCTGCGGCAGAGCTCCTCTGTAGCCCAGGTCAGTTAACCTGCAGCCCTCAAATAACTCTGAAATTACTACATTGCTTCCCTGTCTCCATGGAAAGTACATCTGCAAACTGATGTATTTTAGGATCGTACTTGCCTTTTTCACCTGGTTGTATTACTGCGGCACCACAGACCCATCTCATGCTGCAGCGGAGCAGTCCCTTGCTTATTACCTTGCACTGTCCCAAATTGTATTTTCAGGTGTCAAAGACATCCACTCCTCTCACTGCCATATCCCAAGCCTCCTCTTTACCGAAGGTGTCCCCTGGGTTTGTGACATCAGTACATTTTTATCACCACATGCTTCATTTTCTGCCAAGATCATTAAAGGAAGTATCAAGCAGCGTCACTGACCCTTGAGGAAGACCCTAGAAAGTGCCTGCGGGTCTGGTGCTCCTTTCAGCACTATTCATTGCTAAACTCCAAGTATACTTAAGAGGAATAACCTGTATTTTTATAATTATGTTTTGACAAGCTCATCTTTTCTAAATGTGAAAATCCAAATTTTTGCCCGAGCAGCTGAACCACCACTTCTGGCTCTGTGGCACCCTCTCTCCACCAGTTTCCCAACCAGCAGAGCAAATCATCAAAGCTGGTGGAGGTAGCTGAGCTGACGGCTGGCTGCGTGCCCACTCACCAGGGCTCTGGTAAGAAAGACCCACCATGCTGGATGGGGTGGGCACATCAGCACCAGTGGCCAGGGTTGGGGACACCAACCCTGGCTCTCGCTGTCATGGGAGGAAGCCAAACCCCTGGCATCGTCACCCAGAAAGGGTTTGGCCCCGACCTGTGACCTTCTTGGCTTTTGTAGCATCTCCTCAAGATCTAGCTTGAGGGTTTGAAGTTACAAACCTGTGCGCATCCAGGTTAGGTGACATGGAAATCGTATTACACCTGGGTGATGTTACAGCCACTCCCTCAAAGCCAAGCTGGTGCTTATTGCAGGTAGATTTTCATAATTTTGGTTTCAGGCAGCAGAGGTCAGCATTGCCCTGCTGATGGGCAACCGCACTTCCCACCTGCAGAGAACAGCAAAATATTGCAAAGACCAATTTTTATTAGTCCTTGTTCTTTTATTTTGATGAAATGGGCATGAGTTGTGTCTTTGAGCTACAGCAGCTCCTTGAGGGGCAAGGGACCAAGGCACCAGCTGTGCCTGCAAGGGAGGCGGCAAGGGAGGCCACGAGGCGGCCTTGCACATGGGCTGTTTGAGGTGCTTGGGGACAACTGAGTCCTTGGGTGCTGCCATGAGACCTCTGGGACACCTATGTCCATCTAGAGAAGCCACAGCAGATGCTGATACCCCTAGTACCAAAACATCCCCAGGCATGGGCAAGCGATGGAGCCTGGGAGTCTTGACTATGCTGGGGATGGTCTCCCAGTCCTGTTCGTATCAGGACTGTATTTTGTCTAACTGATTTACATCTTGTTAAATGGCTAAGAGATACGATAAACATGTGACTGACCCAACTGTCATTGTATACAGATAATTCTAACACTTCTGAACAACCTATTGGACAGTCTAGTTAGTCCATTGAATAATTGCTTATTTTTTCTAAATGTACTTTTGACATAATGTGGGGGGAGGAGAGGAAATTGAGATGTAGGAAGATCCTCAGGGGAACAATTTAAGGCCTTGAAACCCTTCGCAGCACTGCCCACGTGGGGAATCAGCCATGGAGGCGAGCTGGCCTTGGCAGGGAGAAGGGCACCAGTGTTCCTGTTTGGGGCTGAGCTGTTGGGTGGGCAAGTCTTGGTCTGAACCATGGGGGAGAGGCGACAGAAAATCTTCATGGGCCTAAATACGTCACGCACCACATGCATGACATGCACCACTCCTGCATCACATTATTTACTCACACTTCCAATCCTAAAAAAAATATCTTTGTACATTGAACCGACATTAAGTAGGTAAGTGATGGAAACTTCTGTTGTTGGAATGTGCAATTTCTAAGAGAGCTTTGAAACACATGAGTCATTTGGGGCTTTTAACACAAAAATTTTGTGTTTATGCTTGGTGGCCATTAAAGTTGTATCTGGTCAAGAATACACAAAGACCCACAACATTTGCAAGATACCAATATAGACCGCTTATTGCAACTGCTTACTTAGACTTTCGCCTTTTTTCTCTTTTTTTCAGATTAAATTATATCTTCAAATGTTCTGAACCATTTTCCTCAACAACCTGTGCCTTCAGCACAGGGACAATGCTCTGTGTGCATGAACACCGGGTTGTCCAGCTGTCCCTTTCCTGCTGTCTGCTCTTGCCTGCTCTGTGGCTCCAGCCAATGGCAGATTTTTTCCCTTGTAAATGTAGCACTACAGAAGTATTATCACACATGTAACACTTATTTTCAGAGCCACCAGCCTGGTATCAGGCAGACCATCCACCAGGTAGATCGTCTAATTGCTGTCCTATGTCTCTAATATTTTTTTCTGAGCTACGAAATTCATCCTTCTGTTTAGGAGTAGCCTTTTTTTTTTTTTTTTTTTTTTTGAAGTCTTAGTTTTTTCACCTACATTTTGAGTGATTCAGCCAGGCAGTTTTCAATCCATATGCTCTGCATCATGCTAATGTTATATCAGTCTCAGTGAACAGTCAAAATATTACACAAAATATTATCACTGTGCCAGCGGCTGTACGAGTCAAATTGGTTGCCTCAACATTGTTGCCTCCATCAACCAAAATCCTAATCTCATAATAAACCCCAGAGGTTGTTGACAGGTACAGTTTCCATCAGATACGCTGTCTGGCACTTATTGTACGTCACCCCTTGAAGCAGGGAAATGGCACGGTGCACAGCTATTCCCAGAAGCCGGAACAACCCGTGGGGACTGTATTGTCACCCGTGCTAAGCAAAGTGGCTTTTTTGGCTCCAGGTGTCCAGGCAGGGCATGGATGGCCAAGCCTTTGACCCAGGTTGAGGGAAATGGCAAAACTCAACAGCTTCATATCTTACCCACTGGCCTCCAGGAAGTACAAAAGAAGCTAAATTTGGGCTGAATATCTAACAAAAATAAATGATTTGAAGGCTGGATTTGGTGTATCCTGGTAATGACAAGGAAATTTAGGTGTGGTGGTGAGTTTGGCCTTCAACACTAGCTATCCAATTGAAGCTCAGTATGAAATTACCTCAAAAATGTGTGTGATATGACAGACTTTGTTGCATTGGTCTAAGCAAGCTGTCTAGGGAGCCCAGCACTGAAGTCTGATAGGTGAACAAACTCTTATTGCCGTTCCCTCAGCACCCCTCAGACATTTATGGTATCTCATACATTTCTGCGCTTTCTTAAATTTTCCTTCTCTTCCACTTGAGCAGAATTTACCAAGACAGTCCCATGAAAAACCTGCTTTAGACCACAAATGAGAAACGTACCAGTGGGACAAGGACTAACAGCACCTTTGGCCTCAAGACTTTTGAGTGCGATGCCGCCTCGATGTGAAGCACCCGCTCCTTGCACCCCGGCACTGTGGCGGGAGAGGCCTGGACCTGGGTGCTTACCAGTCCACCCACCTCTCCACCCTGCAGTTTGAGAGATGTTTTCTATCGAGGTCATAAAAGAAACACAACGCAGAATCCCCTGGCTGTGGCAATAGATTCAATCAGTCTCAATCCATTAGTTTAAGTAATCAATAGTTGTAAGTGCCATAATGCTGTCTCCTACTTCATCACTGAAAAGCTGAAAAGTTAAGAAGGCCATGTGTGGTTATGGGCACTCTCTCCATTAACTTTAGGGAAATTAAACAGTTGCTATTTGGGCCTCTGACAAGTTACTTCTCTCAGTGAACCTGGCACAGAGTTGGTCAATGGAAGAATAAGGCATATTTTTATCCGGGCTTTTCACGGCATTATCGTGTTAGTACAACACCCGACAGCTCAGTCTGTGCTTTGGGTGGCACAGCTGCATCGCCCTGGCTGCAGAAAGGTCTCCTCCTCTTTGCGGTCCCGACCTCAGCTGCAGGGGCCTGAAACGGAGACGTGACCCTGGTTTTGAATGAGTGCTAAAGATCCCACTCCCTTGCTCTGGAGTGAGAAAATCCACTTGAGACAAATTGCAATAAATAATACCACGGAAAAATAAATAAATAAATAAATAATAGTAATAGTAGTAGTAATAATAA
>NW_009619280.1:0-10754 GCF_000690535.1 Cariama cristata | reverse complement strand
CCCACTACCAAAAGCTTACCATGCACACTCAAATCCAGTTTCATATTCAGGCAATACACTTTGACCTTTAAATTTAAACAAACGTTTCTTATTATATTCCTGAATGATGCTTTTGGGTATTTTTCACTTCTGCTGCTGGAATACTGTTTACAGGCAGGAGAAAAATCTGAATACAACTGAAATTGAAGATTTTTATATAGCTGGTCTTATTTACTGAATTTGGATATAATAGAATATGTCTGTCTTTATTTAAAGCTTCAGAGAGCCTGATCCAGTCTCCAAGTGCTAGTGAAAAAAAGCACTCCTAAATGAAATACATATTAGAGTTACTTCAAGAGTCAGAAAGATCTCTTTCTCCATCTACAGTGGTGTGTTTTTATGTATTTAATCTGGGGCTAGTTTCTTCCATCCCTACTTGTGAAACGCCTTCAGGTGTACTTAATAGTTTTCACTTTCTTTAAAATTGGGGTAATAATTCTTAAATCAGGTCTGGATGTGGCCTCAATGGTGAGGACACAGGAGACCACACTATGATTTATCTTTGTCTGTGTTTGGTCCACCCCATGCCTTCCAATACTGTGGTGCTGGTGGGTGAAGGAGGATGAACATAGTCCACTTTCAGATCTCTACAAAATCCTCACCTCAAACTATCTTACACTACAAGCCTGTTTTGAAACTTCATTTTATGTGTATAAAGAGCTTGGGGAACATTATCTGTAGAGCACTAACTATCCTTTGACTTCTGTAAAAACTTTTTGTCTTATGGACATGCCATGGCTACCCTTAGGTGCTCTACTGGAAGACAGCTGAGGCACATCTGCATGACATGGAGGTGTGAGTTGTCTGGGCTATAACAAGTCTATAGCTAAAACCAGAACATCAGGTCCTTGTACCTGTGGTTTGAGCAAGTGGTCAAGTGCTCTTAAGCAGTGGAAATTGCTTTTGACAATTTGATGACAGTTTCACTGAATATCTAGTGACAAAAAGGGAAAATGGACGAAACTTATAAACTGCTCCTAGGAACAGCTGCCTTAAATCTGCAGCTGACATGAGTGAGCTACCAGAGCGGGTCAAGTACAGCTAGATTTGTTCTTTCTGCATTGCTTATCAGTCATGATTTTCTTATGAGCAAATCTCAGGTTTTAGTGGTCTGTGTAGAACCTCAGATGGATTTCAGCTTGAATGAAAGGAGGAAGGTAGTAGCAGCAGAATAAATATTATGGTTTTACACGTTGGTGCTTGCTTTTTTTTGGTAATTTTCTTTTTTCGTTTAGTATTTTGCTTTCTAAATGACCTGCTATTTATTATGCAAGGACCTTATTGTGTATCATGGCATCAGCAGGCCTTTTACAAAAACCAGCTAAATTAAATTTCTGATTTGGAGACCAGACTGCAATCAGAATTTGATTTTGTGTGTCACCTTTTTTTTTATGAACAGACTTGTGTTAACCTTCAGATATTGTAAGAGCAACATGGGCTTGGATCAAAAAAGAGACTTGAGCTCTATTCTTAAATAACAGGCAAGTTCAGTCCTTGTTTACATGCATGAGACTTTTACTGACAATGACGAGCTTAGAGCTTTATGTGCTACTTGCACAGAATACATAATCAAGAGTGGAAAATAACTCTGAGGTACCAGATTTTTAAAAGACAGCCTTGAGATATGTGCTGTGATTAAGGAGGTGTTTTAAAAACTCCCATAATAAAGTGCTCTGAAGGGATGAATATTGTTTACTACCAGACTGAAAGGTGAACATCTGCACAAGATACTGCAACCTGGCAGAAAACTGTTTTGTTGTCTCATATCATATGACATGTGAGACATGATATGTTTTGTATCATATCTCATAACACGAGAATCTCATACTCTCATGAAGCTTACCATGGACACACTTTGTTATTTCCAACGGTGTCAGGATTAAGCAGGAGGGATGTGTCCTGAGATCAGTGCAGATGCTTAAGCTGCGGTCTGCATTGATCCATCAGGACTGTACGTCCTCTCTTTCTCTTTGTAATCTGTGAAATTTCAGAATAAAAGCAACAATCACGAAAGGAAAAACTTATTTGTACAAAATAGGATTTTCAAAGCTTTCATCATAACCCTAAATGTGTTTTGTCTCATTGCTAGGAACAAATTGAGGCCAATTTTCTGAAAGTCCTAGGGGATCAGAATTGTTGGTTAACTTGGTAAATAGTTTCCAGTAACGGGCAGTTTATAGAAAATGGGAGTGTTTAGGTCAGCAAATCTCCTTAACTTGGATTTTTTTCAAAGGAGCAACATCCTGCACATTTCCTCTTATGAACTTCTTTATTATAGAAGTTTCACATGAAACTCTTCCTTTGCTGTAACTGTCCTTTCAAAAGAAAAGTTAGTGTTAAAACTAATGGACTATAGATAATTTGTTTGAAATCAAGGAATGTCTTCATATCTTGAGGTCGAAGAGAGGCAGATGTTTGGAGATCCTGAAGCACTTAGATGTGCCACCTGTACCACAGTTGCAGTGTCCTCTATACCCCATGGAAGAGTGTTCAAAAAAAAAATAAAATCTTCTCACTGTGACTATGCAAAAGCAAGTAATCTCAATAAACAAGATTTAATATGCATCATGGCATCAGAAGTTGGAATAATGCTAACAACTCTCAGAGAACTATCACGAGTTTTACTAGTGTTTAGTAAGTTTTTTCTTTTCCTCTGGTAACCATGTTTCCTTCCTACATGTAATCTAGAACATTTCAGCCCTCAATTCCTGAGATGGACAAACACATTTCATACATACATCTTTTGAGCTTCTTTAAAAAAAAATTAAAATGTTCCTATTTTTGTTCACTAAAAATATGTATGTTTAATGGTGATTCCTTATGAGTCTCTTTTCTCTACAAAGAGCAATTCTGCTCTTAATTTTAACTATTTACTGACTGATTCAAGTTGTTTCTTATCTGTTCTTCGTACTCATGAATTAGATTTCAGCTTTATCCTCCACCAATCTATGCTTCCAGAATTTCATTTTTATATTTTGACATTTTCAAGGTATTGTTGTATTAGAGAAGATACAGAATATATTCAAACCGAATTTCCATTCGTCTAATTGCTTTCTGATGTGTACTGGGATATCCATCTTATTCATATCCTTATCCTTAAAGTATCAGTGAAGGATATTAGAACTGTGCTATCACTTGTGGATTAGCAATGTTGGGAAGAGTTTTTTTTCCTGGCAGATGATGGATATTGAAGAGGGGAAAAGTTTCTCAGCACTATGGTTAAACAGAATCCTTAATTCCAGAAGAAAATAAGCTAAATGTCTGGGAGTTCTGCATTGGAAAGGATTTGTTGATCCTAGATGTTTTGTGGAAGAACTGTAATCTCCTCTTAAGAACAGGAAAAAAAAGAAAGACATTCCACTTCCCACCAGTGCAATAGCATGTCCTTTGCCATCTGGAACTCCAGGCAGCTGTGCCTACCATCTTCTAGCAATCACAGGAATAAAACCTGTAAAAAATGTATTTCCACACTCGCATGTGAATTTGAGAATAATCATAGTAAAGAAGGTAAATGTTAGCAGTCATAGCATTAACATAAACTATGGAGAAAGAAACCTCTTTCCCAATTTGCATCTTCAGATAGCCTGGATCTGTGTCCTTTATCTCAATACCCAAATAAAGACACAACTGATCCCTAGGTATGTCTGCAAATCTATTTTAGGGACAAAACTTTATCAGTCGTTTTTGGGCACAAGTGGAAAAGTTGACCTGAGAGCGTTTACAAAGCTAAACCCAAGCCCTATACTTACAACGCTCTATGCTTAATGATTAGTTGTACTATTCAGTAATGAAATATGTTCAAAAATCCAGATTATACAATAGTTAATTTGAAATAAAGAAAATCTAAAAATTTCAGTCCTATTGCTACTTTTAATCTGAAGATGCCCATCTTCTAACAAATCGCCTTTCACATTTTTTTATCTTAATGGATCAAATTGAAAATTGACTAGTGTAAGCTTAGGCTGTTCACCTTCTCCTATCTTTGTAGCCAGGTAAATAAATGACCTCTGAATCTGTCCTGGAGAAGCTTGCAAACAGATATTTTAACAGGTAAACCATTGATTTTTAACCTTGAGCATATAGAAAACAGCGGCAGTTCCCTTTATCAGCAAAAGGAAGGAGTCATCCATCATCTTTGGATTTATGGTGCTTATAACTGAACTGGTGACAACGATGGTGTTCAAGACTTTCTGCTGTAAATTGCTTGCTTTTGTGGTGTACTGCAAATAATTTTGATTAATTTACCTGGGCCATTAAGCTCATTAGCTCCTACAGGGGTTGTTGGCTGACATCTACTCTGGTCTGTAGAGTTAGCAAGCAGTTAGGAAAGAGGATTTTTATAATCCTTTGAAAAAACATCCTCCCCTCCATTTTTCCCCTTTTAAGGAGATTCTGCTTTTAAAAGGCTGATTTGAGACATGCCCTTGAGATGAATTATGGAGTAACTTTACCCCTCTGTCAGTGCCTAGCCTAGTTCACTCTGGTTTACAGAATCTTTCTCCTACACATTTTAAACCTACAGAAATATACCTTATATTTCTTGATCTTGAAATAACTACAGGCAATATAAAATTCATCCTGGTCTTGGCTTTCTCTCCAGAGATGAATTATGTGCTTGGGAACCCATCACCATTATAAAATGTGATAAATCCACGTCCTCCATGGACTGGTATAAATCAGGACAGAACTGTGACTTCAATAACAAGGCAGCATGTTGCTGCACACTTCATACTTATAGATACACCCACATAGGACTTACTGAGTAGAAGAATATTTTGAAAGCTTTAGGCACTGCATCGCACAGATTTAAGATCACTCCCTTCCTCTACCACGGTTCACTCTTTGCAAGCTACAGAACTTCATCTGTAATGTCCTGAGTGCCAGTGGAAATACTATAACGCTGGATAGGTTTTCAAATCCTCTATTGGCGTTAAAGTTACTGTATTGATTTACACAACCTAAGAGGCTAATGTGGAGTTAAAGGAAAGGGCAAAAACTTTATTCATAGGAAGAAAAAGGAAATTAAAAAAGGAGATGTCATGCTGTGATCTGTGGTATGCTAATAGCCGTTTGTTGACTGTTGGAGAAAGGTGACTCCTGCAAAAGAACTGGAAAATGATTGGGAGCTTTTTTTTTTCTTTTTTTTTTTTTTTTTCTGTTTTAATCTTGCTATCATCATAGAAAGTTTATTGCCAATTAACTTTATGGGAAGGAATTATAGGGGTGGTAAGCAATTAAAGAATACAGTATGTATTTGTGCAATGGTGAGCAGAATTAATATAACTTAACTTGATTTTTAAGCTTTGCCCTAGCCTTGTCCCTAGATAAAAGATACTATTTTAACTGAGATAAATTGCTGTGATAAGAAACTGTATTTTGTTTAAAATCAGAACATATTTTCTTTTATTTATTAGTGTTAGTCATAAAACTCATATTGGAAATAGCACACAAATGAGCTTCTTATCCATAAAATCATTGAAACAGAACATTACATTTACTACCTGTGGTACATAATTAGATTCCCATTCACTTATATTACCATTTATTTCATCCATTGAATATGGTGATTTTGAGACAAGTTGATTTTCTATTAAAAAAATCAACACTCTCTGTACTCCACTCCTCAGAAGGTGTTATTTCAGATGAAACAGTCAAATCTGCAAAAACAACCCGTTATTCTCTTTATGAAATGCATCACTATCTATCAAACTGTTTTTTTTCAGTTATTGTCTCATTGCATTTGATGAAGTTATTTATATAATCTTTCACTATCAGTCTCTAATAGTGATTGTAATTATAAAATAATTACCCTGTTAGCCCGTCTGTAATTAATGTACAGTATTAAAGATGATCAAGATTGGACACTTAAAAATTATTCTTCAACATTTCAATTGCAAAATGAACTCCAGTTTCAAAATGGGGTTCCAGATTTACCTTCAAGTTCTGTTATTGAATATAAGCATTAATAATTTATTTAAATTCAAGAATTTTTTAAATTACAAACCTTGCATTTAAGAATAATTGCATATTTGGTGTAGAGACCTAGTAATTCTCCAAAACTTGATATATTACCCTCTGATTTGTTTTCTTACTTATTAAGAACTGCTAACAAGGTGAAAATTTTGCATACCATCCCATTTTTTGCCCATGGGCTTAAATTACCTGCAGATTGTTGCCCTGTTTCTTGGACTGCTATCTACAGCACATGTTTTTGCAGTTCTTAGCTTGCCATCACTTTGAAATGTATATATCTCTGCACAAAGCTATCTTCTTGCCATTGACAACTCCCTTTGACCTCGATGAGGTAACAATGTGATGATCTCTGTAACTGTCCTGGAGCAGGCTGGTGGGAAGATGATTGCACCACTCCTCTCGCTTTATTCCTCTGAATAAAGCTGGTCATGCAGTTCTTTGCTAGTATGACTTCCATTTCAGAAGCCTTCAGTGAGATTGGAGGAAAAACTGGATGCATGGGAGGACAGCCCTCCCCAGAGTGAAAGAAGGTGAAATTCTTTATTGGCTTTTAATAGAAGAAAGTGAACGGAGATTAACATCTTATGGTAGCTGAGCTAATTGCATAAGTAAAATTCTAGCTAATTTGGAAACAACAGCAATATGAAGGTGCTGTTAGCATCTGTTAACGGGGGATAAGGAACTTGTAGATTAAAATTAAAAAACAAACCTAAACTAAGGTGCTCTTTAATTTATCAAAAAGATTTCTCTTTACTTTTTGGTAATGAAGAATGTGGTCTCTTCTAAGTCATGTTTTAATCCTGAAACTTGATACCTTCCGCAGTACAAGGATCAAACTCTGCCTTATTTCAGAAAAAAGATGTTTTCAGTCTTTCAGTTTCATCTAGTTCACGTACATCTTAATGAAATATCTGCGTAGAATGAATTTCAGAGACCATTTAGGATGAACTCAGGCAAGCTGAGGAGAAGACTCTAAATGTTGTGTTAGAAGGAAGGAGTCATCTGCAAAGTTCGTGATCTTGGATTAATAAGCACAACACCAGCTGAGAAATTGAAGCAGAGGTTTGCTTGCAGTCCTCCCCTTCTGTCTGCAATTGTTTCTAGAGTATAATTTTTAGCAAGTGAAGTGAGCATAGTGTGAGATGATGAAAATGGACAGCACTGCTCCTTATGTAATGTGGTTTAATGCCCTTCTCACAACTCCCTGCCTTTCGTGCTTTTTCCGCTACCCACTGGAGAAAATCGTTTGACTTTGGACTAGATATGGTCATTGGTGAGATTATTCCTGTGCTCTTTTTTGCATTCCCTGCCCCTGGCATGAAAATTTCAGATAGGCAGGAGGGAAGGTTGTAGGCTGAAACAACAAGTGCAAAGCGGTCATTAGTGGGACGAAAGTGTCTTAATCACTATGCTTAACACAACGATCAGGGACTCTCACTTGCTGTAGTGAAGAACAGAAAAATCTTAATAGGGCACCTTCCATCTAAGATATAAAGAAATTTGAAACTATTTGTAAAATTTTAATGCCAAAAGTGATTTCAGATTAAATAACAATCTCGGCATACTTGTTATAGCTTTACGTGTTTTATTTTATGTAACTACCTTTTAAACTGCTTTACAAGCATTCTTCTCAGTGGGTACCTGTTTCAGAAAGACTGAGTGAATAAGGAGCTGAAATTATGTTTTCAAACATGACAGAGGAGAAAATTCTACAAGTGCTTACATGAATAAAGATGCAAATTTAGATACTCTGGAAAATATTAATAGGTTCTTACCTTAAAATCTCTCTGTCTCTTTAGTTAGGTAAATGCTAAAAATATGGCCTTTCACTACTTGTCCTCTAAAGTGACTGTTTTCTGGAAACAAAATCTATTTCTTTAAAGAGTTTTCCTGGAGTTAAAGCTACTTAATAGTTTTAAAATATTTTATCTGAGATGTATGTTCTATACTGCGGATTTGTATCTGTCATTAACTGTGAAGGACAGCTCCTTAATATAATCAACAACATTAAATTACAGCCCTAGATGGGAAATTAAGGTTAATTTTGCACACAGCAGAAATGCAGAGGAGACTGTCTGACTAGGTTGTAACTAGCATGCTGAAATCTGATATACTGCTGACCTGCACAACACCAGCTGTGCTGGAAACACCACTGCTCCTGTCAGCATCCTATATGGTATAGGATGAGCAGTTAGGGGTCTGCTTCTTAAATGAAGCATGTCCAGTATCACTGTATCTGCTAACAGCATGCTAGAGCAAGAGTTAAAAGGGATTGATTAATATTGCAACGTTAGCTGTCTCTGTGGCAAAATTTCTTAATGATTTCTATTTTTATTTTTCCCTTGAATCTTCCATTCACATTTCCGTTTCACTTTTTTTAGTTTATGGGATTTGAAAGGATTGTGGTCCCTTTTGACATTACTGGATCATATGTGTGTGGTTAAAATGCAATATCTCCATGCTCTAACCCCGATGTGCATACGCTGTTCATTATCACATAAATTGTTCATCACCACATTCATCTAAGCCTTTGTAGCAATGGCCATGTAGAAAAAAAATAAATCTGCAATTTGCATTCTTGTTTTGGTTGTAGTGCAAAACCTGAATTGGTGATCCAACCTCCTTTATTAGAAAAAAGTGAAGAAAACAATTCAGAAGACTTTAGCTACAATTAACTTGAGTTTATAGCCAGAAAATTTCAATCTAAGCATTGCAGAAAACTCTTAAACAGGTCACTTCTGATACTGAACTGCTTTGTGCCTTCCAGGTAAATAATTCAATATGCACAGTGATGCGGCTGACCTGAGAGCCATTGACATGGCTGTACTCTAAAACTCACTGAAGACTTCAACAAGCTTGGATAAGGCTCTCTTAATTAATGAAGATGGAAATATTTAGGAGCAAACCCATTCTCTGTGATTTATTATATCAATTTTGTTTTTTTGCTGTTATGTGCCTTTCAGCTGGGTGGGTTGTGTTTAGTGAAGATTTTGATGAGGTGTTTCATTTTGACTAAATACTAACTAGAGATATTTGCAGGGAACTTTTGATTAAAGTAAATGAAGCAGATCTTTTGATGCTACCAGGTAATATGGGAAAAGCAATAAAGAATGGACACAGACAAAATATAATGGTAATTAGTGATAGTGCTATGGTATTTTAACTCACACTGTGAGATCTGTATGAAGTCCTTAGAAACTGCAAGGCTTTTCTAATGCATCAATCCTCTACTCTAAAACGAAAAAAAATCTGGTTTGAATTGGCTATGATGTTTGTATGTTTGTTTTTGGTAGCAAAATAGAAATATCCATGAATTGGATGGTACTTGAGTTTGTGTCTGTACTGCAGCACACTTTTTCACTGACTAGCACCTTGTTTACAGCTATTTTCTATAGTAAATCTTCCCTATTGTTTTGTCTTTATTGTCTGTGCCAGAGGGCTACTGAGCTAAAGCACATAACAGCAATTCTCCAGTACTTATGAACACTTTTGCATTGTTCATCCATCATTTTAACTGGCAGTTATCTTGTTGTAAAATGTCTGGAAATCTCGAGTCACCTAGAATACTCAAGATCTGGAAACAGTGTCAATTTTTGAAGTAACTATTCATTTAATAGAAGTGGTAGAAAATTAGCATGGAAAAAAATATGAACTGTCTTGGTTAATTTGTTTCAGACAACTTTTCCAGCATGAAATCAAGTCAGCCTGCTATGCAAATCCTTAACTGCTGGATACCTGATTTTATGATAGGGCCTGTGTCGTTTCTGCCACTTTCATCTGTAATATGGGGAGACCCTGAAAACCACGTATTTAAAGATCACCTGTTTTCAGTTCATATCCTAATGGAGTGATTATATAGGGCTGTAGGTTCCTCCCTTTGACTATATGTTTATATAGGGTACAAACCAGATTTCCAAGCGTCATGCTCACTTGGTAAGGCAGAAACTGTCCTTTCCCTCTGAGCTGGCAGCTGGTTTCTATGACCGAGGAAATGGTTTTCCTCTGGATGAAGAAGAACAGGACAGTTCTGGATGCGTCCTTTCTGCTTTCAAATACCTGTGTCACCCAGCAGGCTGTGGTAGTGATGCTGGTTTAGGAAAGTAGAACAAAAGCTACTGGGCTCAGAATCTGGGCAGCCATACCAAGGTCTTGTAAAAGTGTTTTATCCTCAGAATCTTCAACTGTTGGCAATGCAACTTGGAAAGACAAATGTTTGCAAACCACATGCTGTCTATGCTAAGCTTACAGAAAAGAAGCTAAATTCCTGATTTGCTTAGTTGTTCTGAGAACTGGGAGCAGGCAGTCACTGTGAACTCTGAACTAAAGCATGATTAAAAATCCCAGGAGATTTGTCTGTACTTTGGTGTGGTGGGTTGACCCTGGCTGGATGCCAGGTGCCCACCAAAGCTGCTCTATCACTGCCCTCCTCAACCGGGCAGGGGATAGAAAACATAATGAAAATTTGATGGCTTGAGATAAGAGCAAGGAGAGATCACTCACCAATTACTGTCATGGTCAAAACAGACTCAACTTGGGGAAATTAGTTTCATTTATTACCAATCAAATCAGAGTAGGATAATGAGAAAGAAAAACTACATCTTAAAACCCTTTACCCCCACCCTTCCCTTCGTCCCAGGCTCAATTTTGCTTCCAATTTTCTCTCCCTGCTCCCCAGCAGCAGCGCAGGGCGACAGGGAATGGTGATTGCGGTCCGTTCATCACCCGCTGTCTCTGCTGCTCCT
>NW_009619279.1:21767-24019 GCF_000690535.1 Cariama cristata | reverse complement strand
TCATACTAAATCCAAAACACAGCACTATATAGCTACTAGGAAGAAAATTAAGAAAATTAACCCAGCTGAAACCAGGACACCGATATTCATAGATAATAGAGATTTTCCAGCTCATTAGAAATGGATATTGATTAGTTGGTCAGTCAGTAACTTTGATAACCATGAAGTTTTCTTAGGAACAGGATGTTTTCAGTGGTGGCTGGAAGTGTGATCTGACACATCAGTTGTGCTCCAGAAGGCCACGATGCCTTGTGGTTAGCTGTTTTCATTCAGCAGACTAACTTCTGGTGGTCTTAAAAATTTTGCGGTATTTCAATGTCGTCTAAGTAATGAGAAAACTTTTGACTTCCTGAGGAGTAAATAGCCAGAACAAAATGTAGGAAATGCTATATACTGTGTGCCCCTGTTATTTATTGTTGAAATAAATCAAGTAACTTGCAGCAAAAATAAGGACAGACCACAATATTATAGAAAAGCAATACTGCTGAAGAATGGTAGTAGTTGCAAAAAAAGGTAACTTTTGTTGCATCTTCCAATCAAAAACCAGAGTTAGCAAGGAACAGAGTTTACCTCTTACGAAAAATAAGAGCAGCAGGTATTTCCCAATCTAAAGGGTGAAAAGGTGGATTAAATTCTGCACTGAAATTTTTTCCTACCTCACCCCTTCGTACGCTTGCCCACATCATGTTAGATGAATGATGCAGTTTTATAGTCCCATATGTATCATATTGGTGTGGATTTCACTTTTATCTAACAGTGACTAGGAGATATCTTCAGGTTGTCTGTTACCTGACCTTCTCCGTAGACTTTTAATTGACTTAATCATGATAATTTATTTTTGCCAAGTTATTTCCCCCTAATGCAACATGTATCTTGTATCCTTCATAAGGTTGTTGGTGGTGACCTTTTGGACAATCATTATCTGTATTCCAGCTATCTGTCCTACAAAACAAGGTGGAAGGTATCTGAGAACTTTACTGCCCTGGAGGAGGAAAAAAAAAATTTTAAAGAAGCTGCAAATATTTTCCTCTGACTGTTTACAGTGTGTGCTTTAACAGGCTTAAACAAAGAACCTGGCCTGACTAATGTTTATTGCAGGCTACTGAATCGCTCACATAGGTGATTATAAAATATAAAAGTATTATATAAAAATATAATGCTTTTTTTAGCATGAGTACATACACTTTTTCCCTGAGATATTGCTTCATTCATATTCTAACTGCACATATGAAATTGCTTCCTTTTTCAGTTTTTAGATTTTTTTTACCTTTTCTTATTTCTTTTATTCTTTTTCATGTGTCTGCTTATTCTACCTGTCTGCTGGAGATTTTTGTTATCTCCAGGAAAACCAAACTGTTCCTTAAAGAAATGCTCAATTCTTAGGATCCTGTGTGATTCTTCTTACCTTCTTCTTTATCTTTCAGTGGCTATTTCTGAGGGCAGAAATAGAAGTGTACTCTTTTTCCTTACCCTTCTGGAGTTGGAAGTGTTGCTGAATGAGTGGGTGGGCAAACTTCTGGATATTTCTCTCCTTCTATGAATACAACCAGCTTTGTGGATGAAATCCTGGTGGCTTCTGCGTTGACTGAAAGAGTTGGAAACTGTAAATCTATGTAAGACTGTCATTCATAATTCCTTGATACTGTCAAAAGCAGGTACAGTGTAGTGATGTGTCACAAATGTTGTTAGGCTGTGGGTAAGCTATGACCTGGGTCCCAAAGCGGTCAGAATTGCCACATCAAGGAAGGATGCTGGGCATTGCTCTGAATTTCCTGTTTATAAGTTAGTGAAAAAGCATGGCACGTTAACTTGTAAGGCATTGTGGCTTGATGTATTTATTAGAGGAACAGTTGAATGGTTGAGGAAAGAGTAAGTAGTATGGAGCTGTGTTTTTAAAAACAAAACAAAAACTTTTCTTTATTTTACCCAGTCTACTCTGGAGTTTATTCAGATGTTACAGATGTTTGCTTCACTGCTACAACTTCAAAGCAGCTTCTGATGAGAATTCAAAGAGCTAACTTGAGAGGCAAAAGCTCTCATTCCCAGGAGGGGGACAGATCGTCTGAGAGAGTTCAGCTGTTTGCATCAGATACCATTGCAAATCTTTATTTATCTACAGTATTTTCTTACCATGAAGCTTGAAAATGTTAGAAACTGATGAGGGAATAGAGATGGTGCTGTGCTTTTTGCAGAGAAGTTGAAACTGCACAGAGATCCTTAGGTATGGGTGATGTTGGAGTATCATCTGCAAC
>NW_009619279.1:6482-21744 GCF_000690535.1 Cariama cristata | reverse complement strand
TTCCTGCTTTTATTTTCCATTGTTTTCCAGTTCCAAGCTGCCTTTCATTCCTTTATGTAGCTGAGCCATTCTTCGAAATTCAGCCTGCTTTTTACTGGTTTGGTTATGCTGAAATGCAGATGTAGTTGCAAAACTAACTGTTGTTTCCTTTCCTGGCTTCTCCATTTCCCAGTTTCCCCTGGTTTTCTGGAAACGAAATCCAGACTCTGCTGTTCCCTTGCCGTGCCTGTTGTGCAAGGTTCTCGCCACATCTGTGGACCTGTTGCTTCACTTACTCCTTTTGTGTCCCCTTTCTGGCTGGGATCATGATTTTATGCCTGGCATCTCCCATTACAACTCATTCTCAGAGTGCTTTGTGTGCCTGTCGGTTTGTCTTGCACTGCAAAATTCTGCAGTTCTAGCAATGCTGACAGCTGACAAAGTGTCTTAGAGCATCTTCAGCTGACATAGAAGTGACATCAGCATTTGGAAGCTAAAGCCTCGCAGCCTATTTTTTTGCACATAGTTTTGCGGACTCCTGTATGTATCCTGAGCACCCTTAAAATGACTTATCTCTTTCTTCGAAGGATCAAATCCGTAGACATTTTGCGGACTCCTGTATGTATCCTGAGCACTCTCGGTACAACTTGACTTTGTTCCTTAATGACTTAAATGACTTTGATCCTTCGAAGAAAGAGATAATCCTTAGAAACTGATCCTACAATTCCTTAGAATTCCTCTGCAGTTGAAACTAAAAAGGCCAGAATGTAAAATGTCAAGTAAAGCAGTTGAGAGTAACCAAAAGATAAATGCTTAGACCAACTGAATCTTTTCCTCTCATTTGTGAGAGGAAGGGGTATTTTCCTTCTTGTTATTTATGTTACAGAAAAGTCCCAGAAGTCTCAGGAAGTGTCATTTTGGCCAAAATTTAAAGCACACCAGGTCATATATTTTCCTAAGAAAAAAATACGGCAGCTCAGAATATTTCGGTAAAGTGCTCATTTATTAACTCTCTTCCCCCAGCATAGCAGTTACTTGAGTTTATAAAAAATCATTGTCATAATTTGTTTATATTACATTTGTACATATCTGGCAGCTTTTAGCCAAAGGCACTTCTAATAAAGTGTTGACCAAGCAGGAACATTGTTTAACTCTGTCCGTTGTTTCAACAGAGCTGGCAAGTGTCTGATGGTGACCAGTTCTGCAAGCATTAAGGTGCTATGGAAGCCTTAGAGCAGGGCGAGGCTGTTTACTACGCTTCACCCACCTTAGGCAAGAATGTGGTTATTGCTTTGCTGTAGTGTGATGGGAGTGCTGGTATGACAGGTTTAGGGAACTTATTCCTTTGAGGTCTAGATCACTTTCTCAGTGCTTCTGCTGTAACAGATTAGGTGACGTATAAAACAGCTATTGAAGTTGTTCAAGCCTGTGTAGTACCCAGGTGAGAAGCTTTTTTTAGTATGAATTTACTTGCACTTGCAGAATGATCAAACCTGTACAGATGCATTATTACCATGCACTTGTATTTACACATTGTCCATTGAGAGACCTGCAGTATCTTCTTTTTCTGTCTGTGTGGGATTGGGACTCCTCTTCCTCCAATGCCCATGTCAACTCTTTAATAAGCATGCAACTTCAACTTCTTTTTAAGAATAAAGCCATATTGGGGGAAACCTTCATTTGCAAAGCATTTTTGAACTCTAAATAGCATTGGCTTTTTCATGGTATATTTACAAATATAGCTCAATTATATATGAATAGGGTGGAACCTTCTTAAGCAGACTCCAGTTTTTTCGTGTATTGCACACTGCTCTTGCTGTGATAGATGCCAAGGGATGTAACTCCTTCACTGTGCTCCCTCCATCCATTGAGGGCTGGATCTCCGTTGCAGGAGGAATATGCAGACTTCACTGCAGTTTCACTCCTACCTCTGGGACACAGACTAGTGAATGTCCCACTATTCCAGTGGGGTCTGGTTTTCCTGAGCAAAGAAGGCAAGGCCAAGACACAACTCATCTGTATTTGTCTGTAAGATCTACCTGAAAGTTGAATGACACTTGCAGATGGACACTGTTAAAAGTTAACTGTAAACCTTGGGTGTCTGCTGTCCATCCCCAAAAGGACAATGTGATTAAATCCTGTGGTATCTTAAAGTATGAATTAATTATTGGTCTAATGTCTGCGTTTTGACAATTCAAATTGGTATGTCTCTTTATAGCTGTGTGGTATATCCTACCATGTTAGTCACTGGCTTTATGGCTGGCTACACTGCAGATCTGGGATGCTGGGGTGATGTCTGAGTTGTACCGAGAGTCGTTTCACTTGGTATGAGGGTGAAGAATCAGTTGAGTCAAAAAAAAATTTTTTTTAGTAGTTTCATATAGAATAGTGGCTTTTTTTGCTCCTGGGAGGGCTGGCTAGGTGGTCTAGTATGGGGAGGACTCCCCCCACCCCTAAAAAGCTTCCTCTTTTAAGTATGTATTGCTTCTTTGCGAAATGGGGTGGTGTTGCACGTGTGGTCTGAAGTCATATCAGATGTAATACCTTATTTGCCAAAGAATGATTTTTCTCTTCTTTAGAAATCTATGGTAAAGATGGCTTTCACCATGGTACCCATGGGGCAGCGTGCTATCCTCAAGTCTGTACGAGAGAGAAAGAAAGAAAACCACAGTTTGCATTAGAGACTGCTGTATCCTCCTTGGTCGTGAGAGAGAAGGGTGTAAAGCTATGAATGGAACTGAACAGCTGTGACCCATATACTCCATCATTAACACATTTTTGTATGAAAATACTTCTTAGGAGCAATGTAATTTTATTAATGTGTGTGGGTGATTCAGCAGATACTTTAGGTCTGCTCCTAGGTAGGTTGTGCACAAATCTCTTCTGAAATGCTGTTAACCTTTAGGAATAAATGGGACGTGAACTGTGTAATAGCTTCCCAGCCATGCTGTCAGGCAGCACCCTCCTTAGACATGGAGACATGAGGCACACCTCTTTATCTCTGAGCATCCATCAACACGAATGCAAACAGGTGACACGTAAGCCTCTTGGCCGTGTGCTAAAGAGGTGGTGCTAGAAAAATACTCCTACTGGAGGTACTATCTCCAGTGTGCCCTAGCTATTCCTTTAGCAGAGTTTGGGGTAAGTGGTATACTTGCTTTAAATTGATGTGATTGAGGACTGTCTGATTAAGAGCATGTTCAAATTTCCTGAATTTTACACTGTGCGTCTGTGTGTGTACACATTTTTATTTGCAGCTCAATGCTTTTTTTTTTTTTGGCTTGTGTTTTCATTTATTCATCTCTTTGTGCCTCCTTCCTTTTTCCTTCTCCTCTCCATCAGCTCTGTAGCAGCACAGGAGTTGCATGTTTTGTGCAAGGCCAGTTCAGAAAGCGTATTCCCTGTCCCCATGCTGCACAGGGGAAGTCCTGCTTGCCAATTTCCTTAATCTGTGTGGGAGCAACCCTCCTTCCTTTTTCCTTCTCCTCTCCATCAGCTCTGTAGCAGCACAGGAGTTGCATGTTTTGTGCAAGGCCAGTTCAGAAAGCATATTCCCTGTCCCCATACTGCACAGGGGAAGTCCTGCTTGCCAAGCCAATTTCCTTAATCTGTGCGGGAGCAACACTGCCATAGTCTTGAATGTTTTATCCCACAACAGAGTTATGATGTCTGTGTCCTGGAGGCAAAAATACAAGCCTGTTAACGTTGATGCCTGTTAACATGGAAGTACCTTGGACTAGGAAATCCACTGAACAAGAGGAGCACTTGCTTTGCAGAGTATCCCCTCTTGGCAAGCCACGATCTGGACACGTGTGTATGTGGAGGCTCCAGAGCGGCAGCTGTACCCGCACAGCTTAAGTGATGGCTCTGGGGGTCCTGTCAGCAATGGAAGAAGCTAGTGGAGTTTTTCCAGCACTTGTTCATAGCCCCTGTCCATCTGCATTCCAGGCTAAGTGCAAAGCCAGAGCTGAATGGGATTTAAGGAGGGGCTTACAAAAGGCAAAACCCTGTGGGGGCTTGATATGGAGCCTAAAACTGTGTCCATCAGTGAATTTTTTCAGCCAAGGAGTTCTTACTCTTGGAAGCAAGATTTGGGAATGATCATTCTAAAATGAATTCAGATTTTTTTTTTTTTTTTTCTTTTAGGGACCTGATGAATTCTAGTTGTATCATCAATTTTCTTTGATTCTTCCTTTTCTACTTCCCACTCTCTTGATATATGAAGTATAGAAATGTGGAGGGAAAGACTGGAAGGTGTGAAGCTCTAAAGCCTAATTTTAAGAAAATCAAAATTGGAAGGAAAAATGGGATGGATTTTTAGTAACAGGGCAATGACTTTTAAGACTCCACAGCAGTTTTCGCTGTGAATATACTCTTACTTCTGTTATGTGGAGCTGGATGTGTCTGGGCACTAGGACTACAGGTCTTGGAAACAGAGGGTGGAGATCCCTTTTTAAATATTTGTACAGGGAGGAGGACAAGGCTATGAAAATAGCTCTTTGCATGTCTCCAAGGATAGGTTAACTGTGCAGGGTTTCATAAGAACCACTTCCTGGAGATATTTGAATAATAGATTGACATTATTGGGTGCAGTGAAAGGTGTGTGCATTTCAAAAGGAGAAAATTTCCTTCTAAAGTAAATCCTTTAAAAGGCATTATTATGCCTTTCATGTGAAGGGCTCCTAGTCCTCAGTCAGTCGTTTGCAAATTTTATTTGTTACCAGCCATATGGAGAATTGAGATTTAAGTGGTCTGAATGATGTGGTGTGTTTGTCCAGACAGATGCTCTACAAATCGGATATGACACTAGGAATACCTTTAGGTTTTACTTCCCCAAGGTCTAACCTTGACCCTTCTGTTTTAACAAGAGCTTTCACCCTGCTCTGTCCAGTGGAAGGATGCAGCTGAACCTTAATGGTTTCTTAGGGCTCCAAGTAAGAGCTGTAGCGCCCTTTCTTCCTCCATAGGTCTTGTACAGGGTGCATGATAAATTAGTTTTCTTACAACATAAATTAGCAGTGATTAGGTGGCACTATCATTTCTATCTGTTATTAAAAGTTTGTTCTATATACTTATAGCTAGCTAACAAAATACTGACAAAGCAAATACTTCTGTAGAGGTGGGATAGCGTAGTAAAAGACATGAAACTAGTTTGTCTTTGTATAATATACTGGCCCTAAGATTTGCATTTAAAGCTTTTTAAGCAACAATTAGTTTAGGGGTATTGAAGCTGAAAGAACGTGTATTTGAGTAGAGGGAGCTTACACAGCCCCTTGCCCTTGGAGAACACCCGAGTGCAAAACAAACACCATATACGAGACAGAAGTCTAAATCAAATCCAGTCTTTAGTAAAAACCTCCTTGTTTGCTTTTAAAAATATTTTTCCCTTTCTTCTAGTGTATTTAAATGAAAAGACTTTGTAGAGCTACAAGGTAGGTGATCTGGTTTTACTTTTTTTTTTCCCTTTCCTCAACAAGGGGCAGGATTAAAAAAATGAAACAAAACCGCAGAAACCCCTTTTGCTGGTATGTGTGAGTGTGTCTAATGGATTGGGGCTTTTAATTTCTTCTAAAAATATTCTTATGTCATTGTGTGGCTGCCTGTTTAACTTGCTTACTTGAATATGCTGCTCCTTCAGCCCTGTGTGATGGATGCAGGCCTGCAGTTGTGGCGTATTTATGTAAAAAGCTCACTGATAACTATTACTGTGGGGTTTTTTTGTTTCAATCTTTGACTTTATTGCAAAACTTTGTGTTAAAACACAGCAGTGGAAAGTGAATTAGCTGGCTGTGGTGTGGTAGTGCGTGTGAACTCTGTCACTTAAACCCCCTTTCCTGTAAGGTTTTGCTGTCACTGATGGCATAATGTAAGATATGCCTTGGCTGGGGAAAGAGAGTCTTCAAAACTGGAAATGGCAAAACAGTGTCAGATGCTTTCAATTGACTCTTCAGTTGGAGAGTATTTGGGTGTAAATCTGACCATTATCTGCGTTTGATCATCCAAAGTCCCATCATGGCTAAGTCGACTAATGACAGTTCTGTCTTGTAACCAAGAGCAACATAAAGTTGAAGCTTTAAAGATAGTTATGGGTTTAGATTAATGATGGTGATTGATGCCCACATATATGAGGTACAGAGTTTGTTCCAAACCTCAAGCTGTGAGTTGATATTCAGGAAATAAATTGGTGTTTTGCCATTGATGCAAACTACTACAGTGTTTGACTTGAAATGAATAATATTATCTAGTTCAAGCTACAAACAGTTCCAGAAATACTTATTTACCATTGAAACAGCAGATTTTACTTTTTAAAAAATTTTATTTCATCATCTATCTTATTTTTTGTATTTTGGTATCTATTTCCCTCCTTCATAAGGGGCAATTTAATACCAGTTTAATGTTGCTTTTAGAATGGTTATTTTAGGCTTATCTTTTTATGTTCCTGTCTTTGAACAGAACATAAGGCAGCTCTTTACTGTTTGTTTTGGGAGAAAAAAGGCTCAGTAGCTACTCAACAGGAAAGTATTAGTGCACTTACATCAGTCTTTCTAGTATACATGAAATTGGCGAGTGGTTTCTGTTACACATTCTAGCTGTTACTGCACTTTGATCAGACTATATCTAATATGGTTATTTTTCAAAGGCACAAAAAGGATAGAGAGAAATTTCTTAAATGTGTATGTCCACAGGAAAAATGTGTGTTGTTTAATGGCAATTCAGGATCAATATTTAGTTTAAACAATTAACTAGCATCATGATAAAAACTTTGAAAACTTTGAAAATTGGTCCTCTAAAGAAAACAGAAAAAAACCAAAAACAAACCAAAAACCCAACAAAACCAACAACAAGAAAATGTTGCTTGGTTATTTTTCCTCCTTATATGAAAAAAACTTTTTCAAGATTTAAAAATAGCTATTAATGGAAAATGACTGTCATTTTTATTTAAATATGCTGGGTGGTCTGGAAAAAATTTTTTTGCATATGTTAATAATGTCACAGTGAAAGTAAGGTCAGAATTGCATTGCTGGTACATTTAAGTAGCTTTTGCCAGCTTCCATGCAGATTAAAGAGTTCTGCAGTTCATGTTCCAGATGTCTTGGATACTTTGACCTTGATTTTCAGTCTTTCCTGAAGAAGTTAAAATTGTGTTGCCTTCTCTTACTAGTAAGAATAATGTAATAAAATCAACTATCGACTTTTCTAGTCACAACTGAATTTGATAATTGGCATAATTGAGAGGTTACGGTGAAACCAGCATAAGAGACTACAGAACTGGTCCCATTGCTGGATGCTTTGTAGTTCAAATAGTGATCTGTATTTTAAACGTATGTCAAAAGAATCCTTGGCAGAGTTATTGACTAACTAATCCTTTTTGTTTTGCTTTTTAAGGCATCTCCTGAATTCTCACTATGTCTGATGGGGACTATGATTACCTCATAAAATTTCTAGCACTTGGTGATTCTGGAGTAGGAAAGACCAGCCTTCTTTACCAATATACAGATGGCAAATTTAATTCCAAATTTATCACAACGGTGGGCATTGACTTTCGGGAAAAGAGAGTGGTGAGTTTTCACAAACAGTGTGCCACTTTAAAATGGTATCTGTCTTGGTGATGGCTAGAATCTATTTTTTAAAAATCTGACCTGCCAATCCTTATGTGTAGGCATGCAATCAATAGTTACTGTGTACTTAATCTTGTGACAAGGAAGTGATTTCATTTTACTTGGTTATTTTTGTCATCGTTGTGTGTTGTCCCCCCGATTTCCCCCAAGGTTAAAGTAAGAAGAGCTGATTCTAAGGAACCACTTCTTACTGCTCAGCAAGTGTTGATGAGTGTACCTACTCCGTGAGTTGTGCACATAGTACCTGGAGTAGCACTTTTATTGTTGAACTCTCTTCACAAGGAAAGATTGGGCTGTAGTAAAAATGTTTTTGCTGTTTGTGAACTGAAATGGCTAGTGAACAAAGACTGCAATATTGATTTTAAAACTGTTCTAAAACATGTGAATGAAATGGGATAGCATGATACATGGAGCTGATCTGGCTTCCTAAGCAGTTACCACAAGCAGAGAAGAATTGTGAAAAATAAGGTTTGGTTTTTGGGGGTTTTTTGTTTCTTTTTTTAACCCCTGAATTTTTATTAAACTAGGCAAATGTACTTTTGATATGAAACTGAGCACTGTATTATGATAACCAATTGGATGTTGGTCCTTACTGCACTGAGAAATTGAGTTGACACAATTTTTTTTCATTCTTACGTAGAAGTATTAAATGCCTTTCAGTGTAGTCTGATGATTTCCCAAGTGTCCAGGAATCTGGATGGTGTAATGGGCATTGTGCAGACTGGCTTCTGATGGATGACATGCACCACAGTAGTGCAAGGAGTAAATATCTTAGTGAAATGTGAAACCGATCTCTTGAATAAATTAATATTCCCTTTGTAGGATAGTAAACCCTTTTGTGGGTTTACTTGATCAGCATATTTGATAACTCAGGGTAAGATTTAGGTTTCACAACCTGAATCATATAATCCACAAATTCAGCAAGTTTATGTGTCTCTAAAGATATGTTTGCAATTCTGGTAATCTTAGGTACAACGACAGTTGAAGGTAAAGACGACAACCTAACATGAAGTGTTCTAAACAAGAAATTAATCTATTTTTATCTGATCCTTCCCAAGCTAACAGATGCCCTTATTTATATTTTCATGCTGAGTAAAGACTTCAGCTTTTATTATTATCATCCAATTTCTGCTTTTTAAGCTATGATATGATAAGATCTCCCCTCAGCTCTTTTTCAGCAATCTTTTGGCAGCTAAGATGAGATGTCATTATCTTTATGAGTATATTCTGTTTGCTAATGAGGTTCTGTTAGTGATACAAATATACTACCAGATTGCATGATCTGATTGTTGCTTTCTTATATTTTAATTTGAACATGATACAAGATGACCTCTAAAGGTCCCTTCCAGCCCAAATGATTCTATGATTCTATGATAATAGCAAAAAATAGAAAATAAAAATACTAAAATTAAGCTTGTCTAATGAAACTTAATGGCCACTCTGAATATCTGTTTGGAGCCCATAGTCTATTGGATACTGTTTTTCCAGTTTCACTTTTACCCTTATTTTTAAATATTCAATTGGATGCAAAATTAAAATGCAACCCATATTACTTTTGTCTTATAAAACAGAGGGATTGAGTTGTAGTTGGGATCTTTGCATCGGCAATGCTAGTTTTGCTGCATTTAATGTATTCAAATGTCAGTTATTTTGTGGCCTATAGAGGCTGGAATGCTAGTACTCAGTCTTGCAAATTTATCTTTTACAGGTGTATAGACCCAATGGGCCAGATGGCATTGGTGGCAGAGGACAGAGGATACATCTTCAGCTCTGGGATACTGCTGGGCAGGAAAGGTATGTTCCCACCCCCACCTAGCAAGTAAGGCAATTGTCATGAAGCTAGATGTAAATGGAATTGAGTACATGAATTCTCTGTATTGATTGTTACATTTTAATTGTATGACTTAACATGGTAAAGTGCGCTTACTTTAGTTTCAACAGTGATGGAAAGTTTCCTATGGAAACCCATTAAATTACAACTGTAATTTACAACTGTAGGACATTAAAACTGTAATTGTTGCTTTTTGTCTTTTGGAAACTTTCAGTTTATTTTTTCATGGCCAATGCATATAGATGCTTTTAAAGCTTTTATTTTTTAAGTTTTCTTTAAATTTCTGTAAATATGTGGAGGTCTTGGGAAAGTCAGATAGGTGAAATCATCTCAAAGGATTCTTTTCTATTTGTCTATCAAAAGACTAGCATTGTAGTGGTTGATAGTCTTAAAACCAAGAACTGATGTGTATAGGGGACAAATTTCTGTTCAAAGTTTGAATGTCATTCTTATTTTAATTCCTGAATCTTGATCAAGTCATGCTTTATAGCAGAAGACTTTGTCTAAAGCTCTCACGCTCGAGTTTTAGTTCTAAGGCCTTCCTTAGGCCTTGATTAGACCATAGTAGTGTTAGCAATTCCTGTTATGCAATCCCTACATCAGCAAAACAATTATGATGAATATTTCATTCTAGTTAATGCAGTCTTAAGTTACCTCAGTTTTTATGAGACTGTATGCAATTATATTTTCAAAGTAACTAGTCAGAGGAGCCAAGTAATTTCACTTTGCTGGTCTAGGTTTCGTAGCTTGACAACGGCTTTCTTCAGAGATGCCATGGGGTTTCTTCTACTCTTTGATCTGACAAATGAGCAAAGCTTTCTGAATGTCAGGAACTGGATAAGTATGGCATTTCTTTATTTTTTTCTTTTTTCTTTATTTCTTTGCATGAGCAGGGAGGGGGGCATGTTTGCAAATATGGAGTCTCACTGAGAAATAGAACTGAAAATACTGTTTTTTATAGCTTTCTCAGTAAAAGAACGTAAATGTTGCATTCGTAATTGTAATAGCTGCTAGTGGTGGCTTCTAGTGCTTGAAATTCAGCTTTGCCTACTGAATTTGAATCTTAACCTATATAAAAGCAAGCTGAGAGAACATCATATCCCTGGCTCTGGTAATATTCGGTAATTTAAGTGTGTGGAAAGCCTATGCAAAACTCTACTTTGACTCACCTGAAGCTTTGTCAACAAAACTTAATGGAAGGCAAATGTTACTAGGCTGCTGTATCTAGATGAAGGAGTTCCAAAACTGCATTATCCATCAGGAGAGGGAAGTATATCCTTTCCTGGCAGCTCACTGAAGATGCGTGATTAGCCTAACTCCTTAAGCTCAAATACAGAGCTTCTGTGCTAACTTTGTCACACTTCTGCTCCCCTGGCTTGTTCCCTGGATACATGATAGTGGATGTCCACCTGTTCTCTGGCTCCTTAGTGCAATAGCAGAAGTCCTGTGAGGTAGTGAAGGATGTATTTGTTTTTTGTCTTTCAAAGAGTAGTTTTCCTGAAGGACTTTGTGTCCCCTGAAATGTGGTAGTATTCGTAGTGAGCTTTATGTGTGACAGTAAGTTGTGACCCCTATTCATGTTGTTGCTGTTAGGTCAGCTACAAATGCATGCATATTGTGAAAACCCTGACATTGTATTATGTGGAAACAAGAGTGATCTGGAAGACCAAAGAATGGTGAAAGAAGAAGAGGCTAAGGAACTTGCAGAAAAATATGGGTAAGTAACTTCCTTCCAGTTATTGCTGGGTTTGAAGCAGAATGAAATATTTTCTGTAATGCCTTTTCTGTATACAGAAAGGTTATTGTGAGAATAAGCATTTTAGAATGCTTAACTGGCTGGTATGATATCTTTTCTTCTGTCAGAGATTAATGTTTTCTGCATTGCGTAAAAATTCATACTTTGTATTGCAATAATCTTGCACTGGAGACTGGTTAATCACCTTCTTTCCGTGGCAGTAAACAAAGTAAATTTTCACAAACATTCTGGAAAAGAGAGAGAATTTAGCTGGAGAGGCAGGTGAATGATGGGGGTCTAATTCTTTGCTCTTGCCTGTGCTGAGGCTTTCTATAGGGCACAGAAAACTACAAAGTGAAATCCAAAAGACCATTTGGTGAGGTGATAAGTGTCACATCAGATTTTAGGGAAAACAAAAATAATACAAGGAACGATATCCTAATTTACAAGCTGAGATGTTTTACAGAAGTTTGTTGCAGGGTAGCTGTTGTCCCTGGCACGGCCATGGAAACAGGCGACCTCCGTTTCTTTGAGAGCCTCGGGACCCATTCACTGGTGTTTGGACAGTCCGCTTACAGAGTGCTGGGTTTCCACAGAAGAGCAGTTCTGGTCCAGACCACAGTTCTCCAGTTCTCTGCCCCCTCCCCGTTCAATCTTCCCTCAACTGTTCAAGCAATTTTGTTAGGACTGTACCTTAGGTGAATTCTTAGTAACTTAGCCGTAAAGGGGTCAGCTGTGTTCTCTTGCAGGCATCTTCACTCTCACAGACTCCCAGGGAGTCTGAAAACAGAGTCAGACCAGCAGGAAGACAGGGTAGCCTTGCCCTTGCCCTTCCCTACAGGCACAGGTCATGTGTCCCTAAAGAAACTATGTGAAATCTTTGTTCCTATCAGATGCTAATTAATTCCATAGTACTATTATACCCCCGTAACTCTTCCATGGGTCTCATCTCTGGATTACATTTGCATTTCAGTATGGATCAGAAGCATACTTCTGATCCAAATCTTTTGATCCATTTATTGAGGTTTGAATCACGTAGTTGAACAGCTTTCTAGCATGTGAACTGGATTCCTTCTCAATTGAAAACTAAACTAGATGATGTGCTCCAGCCAGTAATCTGTGTTCAGTCTAGAGGAATAGATTAAAGCTGGTTCAAAGTAATGCCCACAAAACGTGTAGTGGGAACACTAGGTCCTCAGTGTTAACTGCCTTGTTCTGCACGCAGGTCTAGACCTGTTGTGCCATACTATTTCCTATCACATAGTCACAAATTAGCTTTCCTTGACCTTGAAGAATAACTGGAGGCAAATCAGAAGCAATCTGTATATTAGAGACAAATGGGTTTAGTGCAATATTACCTTCTTACTTTTTCCTTCTCCTGTGAAAATGCTTGTTTGAAGTCCATGCCACACAGAAAACAGCAAGTGCATGTGGTACTTTAACCAGCCGCTTGTGAAGGAGCAAAAACATTTAAACAGCAGCAGATGGCATGTGGCCATTTCTTAAAGATTTGAAAGAGATTTTCTTGCATGTGACTTCTGGAAATAATTTATGAAATGCTTGTTTTTGTGGCTGAAAATGCCAATTTAATTTAGGAATAGGGGGCTAAAAGTCAAAGTTATAGATCACGTCCAATCTGTAGGCAGTTACAAAGTTTTCTGCCCTGTAGAGATGAGACAGGGTGGCTGCTAGGAGCCACTTGCTCCTGAGGGGAAACGAGATAAATCCTGCTGCAGTGAACAGTCTTCTGGTAACAAAAGTGTGAGACAGTGAATATCCTCTTTCTGTGGAAAGACCTTGTACTGGTAAGTGATGTATTTTGAAAATGATTGCAAGAGACCTACACACTGAGACAGTAAGATAATATTTTTGACCACTCATTGAAGCTTGCCAGTTAAGTAAGAAATACTTAAAATGATGAAGTGATTGTATTAGTCACTTGGAGTAACACGAATGTAGCCAGTCTAGCACTTACTGCGAACGTCGTAATTGTGTACATTATTCTTTTTGGTCAAGCTGTCTTCAGTATGTTTTGTGTAGGAATTTGTGTATATAATGAGCAGTTGGACCATGCACACTCCATCCTCTGGGGAGCACTGAGTGCAGGAGGTCAAAGCCTACAGACCCGCCATTGAAACATCCTGATCCACAACAATAATGAAAACTAGCAATGTATTTTCAATACCAATGTGCCCAGAAACTTTTGTTAACAAAGACATGGGTGGTCTGAGCAGTGAGATTCCCTGCCCCCCTTATGTAAGAGAGTTTATAGTTGAGGTGTCAACAGAAGAAACAGATGCCTTGTGTAGTGATAAGAGTAGCACATTAGGAGTCTTTACCGCCTTGCCTGCAGGGGAACATCCATACTAGCATTCCTCTCTTGCAATGACTCCCTAGCTGATGTAGATAGAAATCAGTAAGGAGAACACTTATGCACATGAGGCCATATAAATTGCATCTCTTGTGGGGAATGGACCTGAAAAAAACAGACCTCAGGAGCATAACTTTGGGAACTCATACTGACCAGTGCCTTTGTAAATTGTGACTCCATGACTTAAATTTAAGCTTATCCTTCTGCCCTACCTACAGAGTCAGCCATTTCATTAATTTCTTTTGCATTTCAGACCACTGACCACTTAGTGTCTTTCTGTTATGGAGTAGCAGTAACAGCATTTGTGTGATTTCTAAGTATGTGGTAGTAATAATGTATTGTTTTTTCTCCTATGAATATAAACTGTGTGATACAAGGATGTGGGTTTTTGTCTTCTGCAGAATACCGTATTTTGAAACTAGTGCAGCTAATGGGAATAATGTAAGCAAAGCCATTGAAACTCTGCTTGACCTCATTATGAAGCGCATGGAACGGTGTGTGGATAAATCCTGGATCCCAGAAGGGGTAGTACGCTCCAATGGGCACAGCTCTACGGAACAACTGAATGAGGAGCAAGAAAAGGGCAAATGTGGCTGTTAAGTCAGTTACAATTAAGTTTAATATATATGGTGAAGTATAGTACAGTTGCAGCTTAACTGTTTTAACTTATGGACAAATCACATTGTGTAGTTGCTTAATGAGCTATATTAATTCTTGCTACTAATTTTTGGTTTTTTCCTCTCAAACAGCATTGACCTTTGCTTGCAAGATATGCAGTTTATTAGTGATGGGACAGAGGTTTAACTTGGTGTAGCACTGGATATTCCTCTCATTCTCTAATTTGGAAGGAAGGGGAGGAATTTTCTTTGCCAAATTTGGAAACGTCTCTCTGTAAGGGCAACGAGAAAGGGTAGGCTTCTGAATTGAAGGATTTTCAATTGCCCTTTGAAGGCTCCATTAACTACACAGACTAGGCATTTAGATTAGCTATTGTGACAGCTCTTACCCTCTACTAACAGCAAGCTTACCAACATGGTTCTTGGTTTTGAATAGAAACATTTTATCATTTCATCAATCAGTAACAATCTTAAAAAGCAAATCCTGTGTTTTCCACAAATGCCTGTGTGTAGTTTTTCCTTGCTTTCTCAAACCATCAGTTTTTAGTGATGAAAACCAAAAGAAAGCTATTCCATATAGAAGAAAAAACTACAGAGGAGCACAAGGGTGCATATGTAGAGCACTTTGGGTATGTCATGAAATTGAACATGTAAACTACAACTGTACTATATAAGATACATCCAACACAGCCTATGAGACCTCCTGACATCATTTTAATTTCTAGAACATGCATATACATATATTTATATGTAAATGGCATAAATGTACATCTGTTATGTTTCTTTTATGTTACCACTCATGTTTTAACAGCAATGTAGGGCAACCTAGACGTCAGCAAAATTTCTTCAGAGCTAGTGCTTTGCACTGAATTTGTTTTACCAAACACAGATTTGGAATGTTTCTTCAAATTTGGATTGAAAAATACATGATGATTGTCTTCTGGTGAAATGCAGCTAAGATACCAGTTCTGTCTAGATCAGTATTTCTATAAATTTATAATGCTCATTTTATTCTGCCAGCCTTTGTGTTCTGTAAATCTTGGTTATCATATATTCATGTATGGCTTGTTCATTTCCTTTAGGTTGTACTTAAAAACGATAGAGTTGCTT